>NC_091758.1:35146281-35293781 GCF_043380555.1 Nothobranchius furzeri
ATGTAAGGTGGAACAAGGAGGGGGCTTTGAGCTCATGTGCGAGTGAACAGTGTGTGTTGCGGGGATGTGGGGTTCTCTCCTGAAGATGTGCAATTAAGCTTAATTTTTAATGAATATTAATGACATTAGCATCAGATTTTGCAGAGATGTGCATCTGCTGAGGTGCAGGGGAGAAAGGGGGGTGACTAATTCATTTGGTAATCATGGCACGAGTGGTGGAGACGGGGGAAGGGTGAGGGAAAGGGCTGATGGATAGAGTGAGTAAAGAAAGACGAGTAAGAGGTGTCAGTGATGAAAAAGAGACGATGCTGAGGGAAAGCTGGTGTCAAAAAGGGATAAAAGTGGACACAAATATTGTAAAATGAACCGTGAGAAGTTGGGTTTGTGTGAAGCACATCTGTTGCTCTCCACTAAAGAAAGGAAGATCAAGACTCACGTCACTCAGAATCGGCTTAACCAGGGGCAGATCTACAAGGGTGGCATAGGGTGGCAGTTGCCACCCTAAAAGAAAGCCTTGCTACCCCTGCTGCCACCCCAGCTGGCAGCTATAAATTCAAGAAAAATCAAAGTTTTTCAACTCTCAGGCTCATAGAGACCTATTTGCAGTCTGCTTTGGCAGAGAAAAGACTATGAAGCTAGGCTGTACTCAGCATTGAATGAAAACGGGCAAAATCTTTGGATCTTGATGAATGTGTAAATTGTTTTGCTGAGCAACATGGAAACTGCCATATTCAGCTGTTGTAGGAAGGATATAATTTTATTATGCGTTTTATTTTCGTGAAGGGCCTTTAAGCTTATTAAATGAGGACCCAAAACAAATGAATATGTAATACTGGGAAAAGAAAAAGGAAAACATGTTTCTGAGTGAACAATAGAACCAAAGTACAATATCTCAGTGCAGTGAAATATTATATATATATATATATATATATATATATATATATGTGTGTGTGTGTGTGTGTGTGTGTGTGTGTGTGTGTGTGTGTGTGTATTGCCACCCTAGAAAAATGTTTGCCCCTCTTCTGCCACCCCATCAATAATTTTGTAGATCCACCCCTGGGCTTAACTCAACATCTGGGATTTTTGTTCTGGTTGCTTTCCATTTGTCATCCAACACTCGTGTGCTGTCATGCCGGTTTTTCCGCTTTTTTCTGTCAAGACGTAAAAACCAAACGAGCAGGCAGGAGCTTCACCTGACTTCCTGTTTGAATCTGCAGCCAGGTGAGGTGTGAGCCATGAACGTGTAATGCTAATTCAGTTGTCATTACCGTTGTCTAGCTCGCTGATCGGCTGCACTTTTTTATTTGCTTTTCATGAGAACAGAACTTACCTGCTGCCGTAACAACAATTAGCTTAAAAAGCTACGTTCAGAAGCAGCTATGCTCGAGTTTCACAATAGGAAAAAAGCAACCGGTGTGCATCGGCCGGCGTCGTGCGCTCATCGACTGACTTTCACTCCTGAGTGGCTGGATTAAGGCGGTGGTGCAATATTGATTTACTTCTGCATAAAACCTCTCCGGCTCTATATATTACACCACATTCAGCCGCCACCTATTCAATCAAATCTAATATTACACTGCCTTTCCACGCAGCTGTCTAATAGCATTTAACTCACAGTTTGATTCCTGCATTCCCTCAAGTACTTCAAACGTTTTCCTTCAATATCCTTCGTTCGCTCCTACCATGCCAAGATGAAGTCTTTTCAAAAGCGTCGAGGATGAATGTGTGTGTGTGTGAGTGGGTGTGGGTGTGTGTGAAGACAGGATTAGCTGTGGCCTTAGGCTTAAGGTATGGAGTGGAGTGTATTTTAGAGGCTTCTAAATTAGCTGGGAAATGGGATTTTGAGACAATGGGCTGTAAAAAACTTAAATGAAAGGAGGCACTCGCAGCGCTCCTCCGTTCGCCTCTGATGTTCTGTGTTCTGGTTTTTATTCGTTTTCTTCCAACTTTTCTTCTCTTTTTTAAGTCTTTCTTCTTTGGTTTGCATTTATCCAAGTCTGTCCTCGTGTCTCCGCCGTTGCGTTTCACCGGTGATGGCGTACGTCCTCGGATGCTGCTCTTTCAGCCATCGTGTGATGATAGTGTCTTCTGGTGGTTACCGACGATCAACCCTTAACCGTTTCCTGTTGGCGGGCCTGAGTCCACGCTCTGAGAGCTCCAACCGTCTGCTCATCAGAACGCCACCTCACGTAGCTCCTCCCATCTCCTCGTTTACCTGTGGGGGTGTATTTGTGCCTACGCTCCATGCAGAGGTGTCAAACATGCGGCCCGCGGGCCGGATCCGGCCCGCAAGATGGTTGTGTAAACTTTATTTTCATACTTTACAATGTAGAGTGAAAAAAAACGTATCTTTGTGAGCAAGTTTTCTCTGTAATGAGTATAAATAAAACAAAGCTGCGCTCAAGGCTCACACAAGAACTTGAATCACATCCTGAAGTTGGCCGCCACTCAGGATGTGACTTCTGATATTGATGTGCTGGTGAAAGCTAAAAGATGTAAAGTAAAATGAGTCAAATATAATTTAAGTGCTGCATGGAACTGATCTAGCCATGTGATCTGTAAGCTTTTTGAATCACTAAGGAATGTTATTTTAGTTGTTTTTTTTTTTTTTTTTTCAAATTTTCAAGTACACGTCAGGTGTTGTACTTGTACTACACTGTCCTCAGGCTCCAGCCTCGTTTTATATTGATTGTATTAAAACAAAGAAAACAATCTGAAGTTGTTTTTTTTTATTTACCGGTCCGGCCCTCTAGATTTCCCTCAATGTGGCCCCTGAGCTAAAATGAGTTTGATACCCCTGCTTTAGAGGCTTGACAACGAAGCTAACATGCTTTCTTTGGCGTGCTGCTGTTGTTCAGTGTCTCTGCTCCCACCCACCTCTCAGATGAAGCGTGATCCTGTAACTGAATCACATCCGGTGGTTTTAAGGGTTCCCCCTGGCTTTCACGAGTGTTCACAAGGCAGTTTGATCATTTTTTCAAGTTATTATTGGAATAAAAGCAGTGGAGGCACGAATAATTCATGTTGAATTTTCTTTCCTTTGGTTGGGGGTGAACGTTTTTGTTGTCCTCATTGTGTTTGTTTTTTGAAATGGAAATAGTGTTTTTCTTGATGTCTAAATAAGATTAGGATCTCTTTAACAAGAGAGACCAGAGAACTAATTACCTGTAAGCAGCACAACTCAGCTGCACAAACGGAGCAGGATCGCAGGCATGAATGCAGCAAAGTCATTTTAAATTAACATAATAGATTTTCATTTAAGGACTTTACATTTATCAGAAAGTTTTAGTGAATAATAGAGATGCACAGCATTAAATAGACATCTTTGAATATGGCTATAATCATTATAATAACGTCTCTGCCACAGTCAGCTGAACCACTTGTCATGGGTAGCAAGATGTTTGATTATAGCAAAAAAATGGATTTATGAGCAACTTCAGTTTCAGCTAAATTTGTAAACAAATTTTTTTGTAATAAACTTCTCTTGAAAAATTGCCGTCGTCGTCTTCCTCCGCTTATCCGGGTCCGGGTCGCGGGGGCAGCATCCCAACTAGGGAGCTCCAGACCGTCCTCTCCCCGGCCACCTCCACCAGCTCCTCCGGCAGGACCCCAAGGTGTTCCCGGACCAGATTGGAGATGTAACCTCTCCAACGTGTCCTGGGTCGACCCGGGGGCCTCCTGCCGGCAGGACATGCCCGAAACACCTCCCCAGGGAGGCGTCCAGGAAGCATCCTGACCAGATGCCCAAACCACCTCAACTGACTCCTTTCGATCCGGAGGAGCAGCGGTTCTACTCTGAGTCCCTCCCGAATGTCCGAGCTCCTCACCCTATCTCTAAGGCTGAGCCCGGCCACCCTACGGAGGAAACTCATTTGGGCCGCTTGTATCCGCGATCTCGTTCTTTCGGTCATTACCCAAAGCTCATGACCATAGGTGAGGATTGGGACGTAGATCGGCCGGTAAATCGAGAGTCTGGCTTTCTGGCTCAGCTCCCTCTTCACCACGACAGATCGGCTCAGCGTCCGCATCACTGCAGACGCCAATCCAATCCGCCTGTCGATCTCCCGATCCCTCCTACCCTCACTCGTGAACAAGACCCCGAGATACTTAAACTCCTCCACTTGAGGTAGGACCTCTCTCCCGACCCGGAGTTGGCAAGCCACCCTTTTCTGGTCGAGAACCATGGTCTCAGATTTGGAGGTGCTGATCCTCATCCCAGCCGCTTCACACTCGGCCGTGAACCTACCCAGAAAAATTGCATTTCTTAAAATATGATAAATATTCCTTTAAAAATCTGCCAATGGGGTAAACAAAAGTTGCTAGGCTATAATTCTTCAAATTAAGTAAAGAATCTAAACTAAGATTTATTTGGATATTTAAGGATATTCACCTTATTTCAGTCCTGCTTTTGCTGATAAAAGCTTTTTTCTGTGTGGACTCAAAATAAGAGAAATGTCTAAAAACAATGATTTTTTTTAACTCATTCGCTGCCAGCGTTTTTCAGCGTTTTCACTGCTTTTTTAAGAGTCACAGAACGTTGCACGCTAGGATGATGTCAACGCCAAAACAACCAAAACAAAGAGGAGACTCACCTCTTACATCAGGAAGAATCCACGTGTTTCAAACATTATCCGTTCTTTCATAATCCGTTGTTGAATTGTGATCGGCAGAAGCGTTTCCGGTTCGCGCCTCACTTTTTTTACAGCAGCGGCCCAAAACGATCTCCTAACACATGGATTTTCTGCTTCCTGATCACATGATCTGTGACGTACGTGGATGAAGATCGGCTTTAGAGCTGGGATGTTTGTTCTCACGGTGCGGGGGCTCGTTCCGACGCCCACACAGTAAAAAAATGCAAATGACAACTTTGGTCGTCAATGGCAGTGAATGAGTTCATTTCTTGAAAATCAGTTTTTGCAGTGTACATGTGGTTTTTGAAGCCTTTTTGAAACAAAATGTAATTTTCCTGCAACAATGGAAGCTGCAGACCATCATATAGACTAAAGTAATTCAGACATTCAAATTATTTAGAATATATTTCAGTTATTAATGTAATTTCAAGTTCCCATTGCTCAGTTTTATTCTATATTTAAAAGTAAATCAGACGATAGAACACTTGAACCCGTATTTACAATAATGCATCACCTAATGCAAAGAGGGCTAACTTTTTAGCCAAATGTAGTCTTTGAAATGAGATGCCTTTTAAAAGTTTTACTTGCGCTCTGCTTGTTAAATTCTTTGTGCTGCTGGAACCAGCGGCTCAGAGCACAAGGACTTAATAAAACAGCTAAAATACGAGTCCGTTTGGTTTAATGAGTCTGAATGTCCACTTTATTACCCTAACGGCATCACTTCCACCAAAGTGGATCATAACTTCCTATACAAACCTTTCACAATAAGAGCCACAGCCAGCAATGTTGCTGGTTTTAATGATTGTTTTATAATTTCAGGGTTTTTTTGCACATTATCACATTTATTCTAGATAAAAATATGGATGCCATTTGATCATAAAACCTGACAAATTCAAAGTGATTGGAATTGGTGTTTGTAGCTTGTGAAGGAGTTGGCTAAAGGCGTCCACGCGCTGGAGCGCTGCACTCAGCAAAGGCACCGATCATTTCTACATCAATCAGAGCCTGAACCCACAAATGCTTTAGCAGTTAATAATAGATCAGTTTTCACATAATGCGTCTCCTGCTGTGAAGGATTATCTCCCGCTATAAAATGATATCACCTTGCTGACAGGAATATTGCCCACCTGCTACAGTCTAATCACACAATGGATAAGAAATCAAACTGTGAGGAGAGATGGATTTACAGAGTAAAAAAAAATAAACAACAAAACCTGAAGACACTTTGTGTACGTGTGTGTGTGTGGCATAAACATGTGTGTGTGTGTGTTCAAGCACTCGCGTGTGATCTCTTCGCTGCGACTCGCTGATCAGTTATCACTAATCCCTCCACTCAGAGCTCTTTAACAAGTTGCCATTGTGCTGCCGACACTTTACATGATGGAGGAACGACCTTCATGGTGAACGAAAAGAAGAGGCAGAGGGAAGGAGGGAGAGATACTGAGTGAGGGAGAGGGAGAGGGCAACACCTCCGACAATGGAGAGAAAATTGGTTTACACTAGATAGGCTTGTGATTACAGAGGGAAAGAAAATGACTTGGATTGAACAATGGGACAGAGCGCGTGTCTTGATGTGGGTTTATATGTGAGTGTGTATGTTTGGGGGATTAGTGGGTGGGATTTAGTGGGAATGAATTGCTGCTGTGCTGATAGTCTGGATGGCTTTTCAGTCTGCATGAACTCTAACAGCGTGTGTGTGTGTGTGTGTGTGTGTGTGTGTGTGTGTGTGTGTGTGTGTGTGTGTGTGTGTGTGTGTGTGTGTGTGTGTGTGTGTGTGTGTGTGTGTGTGTGTGTGTGTGTGTGTGTGTGTTCCTCGTGCAGCTCGCCTTTTTGAGTTGTGGCTCGATCTGACTGGAAATATCTGAGTCTATTACAAGCCTGCAACCCTAAAACACATCTATCTGTCCAATCTGCTTCCTCCGCTCTGTAACACTCCCGCCGGTGTGGCTGAAAAGGTTTAATCTGCTGTTATTAGAAAAAGATAAAGGACTAAAGTACCCTTACATTACAGGAAATGTATACAACCATACATGCGGTTTGTTAGTTTTGGAAATACGTGTTTATTCCTGGAAAGCTAGAATCTAATTTTTTACATCAGAGGCCCAACAAATATGTCCTGGAGGCGAGTTATTTTACTGCTCAGCCTTCCACCTGTCCGTCTGTGCAGCTTGTTGTAACATGGCTGCTTCAAAGCGCGTTTTCCTGCACAATTTCCTTTTCTGTTTATTGGTTATAATGATGACCCTCATTTGTATAGCGTCTCTCAGAGTAAGGACTCCAAAGCGCTTTACACTACAGTGTATCATTCATCCATTCACACACGCATTCACACACTGATGGTGATGAGCTACGATGTAGCCACAGCTGCCCTGGGGCGCGCTGACAGAGGGGGTGAACCAAGCATTTAAGCTATCAGATTCTCTGAATTATTAGCTGTGTTGTGTGCAGATCTTGAATCTCACTTGTGTATTTGCATAAAAATGGACAAAGCGTTGCTTTTTTTATTGATATTTGTGCATTTTTCCTCATAGTTATCTGAAACTCACAGGCGGTGTGTTTGGAAAGATTCCTCCGGGGTTCAGCTAGATGATTCTAATCTCCGATTCCAACACGTCCTGATCCAGGGTTGAGATTTTGAGTCCAGTTAACTCATCGTTATGTCCTAGAAACCCGTTAGAGATGATCTGAGCTTTGTGACATGGTGCATTGTCCTGCTGGGAGCAGCCATCAGTAGATGGGTCCATGTGGTCATAAAGGGACGGACAGCAGTTGTGAGGTAGGCTCAGGTGGGACTCTCACCCACCCCATCACACCAGCGGCAGCAGCCTGAAGCACTGCTACAAGACAGGGTGGATCCAAGCTTTCATTTTGGTGACTCCAAATCTTGACCCAAGCTGACATTAAGACCTAACCTGGAAACGTTTTTCTGGTGTGTGCTGTGGTTTTCCAATCCTATCTAACAGGAGGGGGCGCTGGTTTGGTCTTCACTTCGTCGACTGCAGATGTTGTTGTCTCTCTATCATCTAAAACCAGCTTGTCCGTTTTTCTCTGAGTAACGATTTCAACGAAACCATTTTGCCAACACAACTGCTGCTCACCAGGTGCTTTATCTTATTCTGATGAACCGTTGTAAACCCTAGTGGGGTTGTGGGTGAAAATCCCAGTAGACCAACAGCTTCTGAAAGAACAACCATGTCGAAGTCACTACAATCTTCTGCTGATGCATTTGAACCTCAGAAAGTCATCTTCAGCACTTCTTGACACCTGAATGCATTGAGCCATGTGATTGGCTGATTAGATTTTCATGTACACTGCCAGCTGAACCGGAGCTGGTGGCTGGTGAGTGTGTTTGTACATCAAAACACGATGCCCTAATATCCTTCTCATGTTGTTTATATTGTTAGGAGGCCCAGCAGGAAACCTACAGCATCAGAGGTCCAGGGAATTCGGGGAAGCCCAATGAGGATGGCGTTCCACACGATCGCCCCTCCAGTCTGCCGGTGAGTGATTATTTGTTGACTCCAACGTGTGAAGCCTTGATGACGTTTCACTAAAGAGTTTTCAACACTTAAAGCTACTGCTTTCAAGCTGGTTCTGGTGGTTCTTGAGCCAGAAACCTGAGCTACTTCACGTGGTCTCCTGACCAGAAACATCTTGTTGGTTCGGGAGCTCTCCAGCTGCTTTACAGCTTTACTGTGTAGGTGGCTCATATAAAGGCTAGCAGTTAGCTTTTTCAGTCCTTCAATGAAAAGCACAAGAAGAAGAGAAATAAGAGGATGTTTACCTTTTTGTTGACATCATTGCAGTCTGGAAATAAAAGTAAGAGGATAATGTCTTTGGAGGTGAAGCAAAAAAAAAAGTTGGTTTTAGTTTCAAATCATCTAAAAAATAATCAAGCAAAGTAATTGTCTTCGTTTCTGAACTTCCAATAATCAAACATGCATAAGGACATGTAAAATACAACACCTTAAAGAGCAAGTCAACCCCAAATCTACTTTTTTTCTTGATAAACTTTATAAATGCGTGTCTAGTCGTGCTGCAGACAATAGTTTTGCACTTTAGTGCGTTTTAGTTAAAATTTAAATTTTCTGTCTAAAATAGTCGGTGTTGTGCCGTTGTCAGGTAAAAACTCTGCACTGCATTTGAATTTAAATCTGCCATCGCTATTGGCTAAGAGGTACCCCAGAACGTTAGCTGGTACATTATGATGTCACAATGTCGTTGTGAGCCTGTGTGTGTGTATTTGTTAGCGGCTCCGCCCTCTCGGTCTGCTAGGCAACAGCATTTGTTGCATTTTTCAAACAGGAAGTGGGAGTTGAGTAATACTCTGGTAGGGGGTGACTTGCTCTTTTACTGTCCCACTGTCTTTATGGGTGACCCCGTGAGGAAAGTTGACCATTGAGCAGGATTGATGGTTTATCCCTTGAGGTCCACGTGGCAGGGGTGAGGTGGTGCTCACTCCTCACCCCTGCCACGTGGACCTCAAGGGATAAACCATCAATCCTGCTCAATGGTCAACTTTCCTTGTGGGGTCACGCCCATTAGGACAGTGGGAGGGATAACGTTGTCTGCACAGCTTGTGGCGGGGTTGTTTACAATGGTTGTAATTCCGCTTTCAACCAGTAGGAGGAGAAGCGGGAAACGTTGCTTATTATTGCACGTGTCCTGAAACCACGTCAAAACGAGTCTCCTCCCAGCACGAGGTTTAATGTTTCAATCTGACTGTGCCACTTTAAGCTTTAAGCTCTTTTGTCCAGTCAGAATCCTCATCTCACCCCGTGACCTCCTGCTTTGTCCCGTCATCTCAGGGGATGTGACCATTCGTCTCGGAGCTTACATCCGAGCTTTGGTCCTCACGGCGAAGGGCCACGTGTGTCATCCCGCGGTGCAAACACCATATTCACTCGCACATACACCCACATGGAAACAGAAGCATATGCATCCGGACAGACATCTTCCCCACGCTCGTACAAATCCACATGCGCAGCCTCTCAGCGTTCGGTCGAGCTGCAAACCGCTAAGCAGCTTGACTGGAGGAGTAATTGAGAGGAGTTAGAGTGACCAGGCTGATCTACAGTGTGAGGGTTGCTCTTGGTTTTTTTTTTTTTTTGGCTGCACTAATCATCATTTTCTCTCCCGACAGCTTCTCAGCACTTTCAAAAATAGAATAAATAGACATTTGGCCACAAATATTGGCTCTGCTTGAGATGCGTGCAGTTGAATTCACCAGATAGTTTGGATCGGCCCCAGGAGTGGAGGAATAAGCTGCAAAAAAGAGCTAAATTAAGTGTGCAGACTCCAACCAAGTCTAAATGTGTTGACGGCGCGTTCCGATGGTGGGTTTGTCTTTGTTTCGGATCAGCGTTGACTTTTCCGTCATTTGTCAAGGGATTCCCGTTATTCCCTCTTCTCGCACGCGCACTTTTATCTTCTTCCTTCCCAACATGCTAATAGCATGTCATCTGCTTTTTCTTCCATTTTCATTCTCCCACCCTCTTTACCCCTCTCCCTCTAAAGTAGCATCATGAAAGCTCTTCCCCCTCCCGATGCTATAATGAGAAATGGCCTTGATGTAACAACGTGTGAATCTGCAGCGAGAGAACAAGACAAGGCGAGGAGCCACTGCAGTCGCGTAGGGGCCGATCTATGTGAACCAGCACCACTATCACCCTGTACTCCCTCACCACTTTCATCCTGGCGCTTTAGGTTTTTTTTGTTGTTGCTTTTTTCGTACCCCTTGGGTTCTCTGTGTGTTTTCACATCCCATCCAAAGGCTCGCCGAGATCCTAATCGGCAGCAAGTTTTGATGAGAGAGACGCAGAGAGATAGAGATGGATAGATAGAAGGGGAAGGAGAGAGAAATTGCTCGGCATTTGCCAAAGCTCTTCGAGCAAGCTGTCACGGTGGAGATGTAACTGATTTTTTCTTTTCCCCTCCTCCTTTCTTTTCCTCCCTCTCTCTCTCTCTCTCTTTCTCTCTCTCTCTCTCTCTGGCGTTTGATGTCAGATCTGAAGCTGCTGTCATCTTTTCTCCCTTCTCTTCCTGTCAGAAGCGAGGGAGAGCGGGTCGGCAAAGTGTCATGTTTTTGTTTTGAGATGAGTCTGCTGTGTGATGTGGCGGGAGTTTTTGAAGACAGACCAAAGGGAAAATCTGCTTTAGTAACTTATCACAACTGAGAGTTGCAGTGTCCCTTCGATCTTTTAAAACGTAATGTCTTGGAGAAACAGAATGCTGTGCCCATGTGTAAAATAAACAGCAACATCAGAGCTATTTAAACATTTACGTTACAGGGGACGCGTTGTAGAAAACCCACCTTTTGCGTCCTTTTGTGCTGCCAAGTGGGTCTCTGCTGCCTCTATAAACACACCAGTTATGAAAAAATGTCCTTCTGAGTTAGAAATAATTCACCCAAAACAAATGGTTTAAAAAGTCCCCGTTTGTGACATCACAAACGAGGAAGTTAGATTAGCTAATCGAGCGGAGAAGAGCAGCTGCTGTTGGAGAAGCAGCAGTTCTACTCTGAGCCCCTCCCAGATTTCAGAGCCTTCCAGCTTATTGCAACCAATCAGTGGGTGGGTGGGCGTGGCCTGAAAGGGCTCATTCTGTAAGGTTCTGAAACTGTAAATAATAAAACAACTGTAATCGCTTAATGATCGCGTTATAGAAAACCCACCTTTTGCGTCCTTTTGTGCTGCCAAGTGGGTCTCTGCTGCCTCTAAAACACACCAGTTATGAAAAAATGTCCTTCTGATTTAGAAATAATTCACCCAAAACAAGTGGTTTAAAAAGTCCCCGTTTGTGACATCACAAACGAGGAAATTAGATTAGCTAATCGAGCGGAGAAGAGCAGCTGCTGTTGGAGGAGCAGCTGCTCTACTCTGAGCCCCTCCCAGATATCAGAGCCTTCCAGCTTGTAGCAACCAATCAGTAGGTGGGTGGGCGTGGCCTGAAAGGGCTCATTCTGTAAGGTACTGAAACTGTGAATAATAAAACTCCTGTAATCGCTTAATGTGAGAGGGATTTAGGGTGAAGAGCATCGTGAACATGCGTGTTATTGACCATAGAACTATTGTAACCGAAGAAAAAAGTCATAAAAGGTCTTCTGTAACTCTTGCAGCATTTCTAAAGAACTTTCCACCTTATTTCAGCATTTCCGTTTCTTCAAATCATCATATTTTTGCCATCTTGAAGAATTTCTCTGTTTTCCAACAACCTCAAGATTCCGTTCTGGAGAAACGGTCGAGCTTTGAGAGCAGAAGAACAGATTGATGGTGAAGTCCCTTTAGACCGTAAACCTGTTGCCAGCAGCTCTGGTTTGATTTTACATTTCAATAGAAATACAATTTAGTTTTCCCTGTCAAAGGTCATAACTTTTGACAGAATAGTGTTTGGCCCCCCACATGTTATACACCAGAAATCACTGCTCAGATTGCACAGGGACCTGATGGAATCATGCTTTTCTCGGCTGAGTGGTGCCATTTTTGAAATTGCTCTGATTTCCCCAGGATGTGTGCGACTGCAGGTCAATAAAGGTAACAAGTTGGTATGCTGGCTTTGTGTTTGAGTGAGAATGTGTGATTGGCACCGGCTGCCACGGCGATCACCGCCGTGTTATTTCCAGCTGTGTGTGGCAGCAATTATTTTTATGTGGAGGAAAAAAGACGAGTGAAGGATCTTTCGCCTGGAGTTGCAAAGGTTGGGGTGGTTCCTCCAGGTCTGCAGTGAGGCAAGGGCCTTCCTCCCCAACCCATCGCCACCCCTGTTCCAGTCACTACATGTTCCCCTGACAGCCTGCCAAGCTGCTGCACAGCCTCCCGTCCTCCGGGACATGGGAGAGGATGGCCAGCCATGTGGAAAGACAGTAAGAGTGCGGGGGGGGGTGAGGAAGCAGGGAGAGAAGGGGCGTGAAGCGCTGAAGTGAAACGTGGTTATCTTTTTGTCACTTGTTCAGGGTGAAGGATGTTGAATTCGGGCTGCGAGGTTCCAGCAGCGGTGTGTTATTCACACTGCTACATCTGCACTCACACTCCGACCGAACCTCCTTGTAGGGCTTTCGGTGCTCATTGGCCCCTCCTTGACTTATTTCACACAGACAAAAAGAAAAATTCAGAAACACGATCTCCTCTCTTCCTTCATGCCTGTCCACCTCAACCTCCTCTGTTTCTCTGAGTGTGAGGTCATGAATGATTGACAGGGCCCAGCTGGGGAGGCCTGCGTGCACACACACACACACACACACACACACACACACACACACACACACACACACTGTGTTTGTGCACACACACCCATTCAGCCCATACATTGATGCACACTCTGGCTTCTCTGAGCGCTTTCACACGTCTTTGCATGTGTGCGTGCGTGCATGTGTGTGTGTGTGTGTGCATGTGTGTGTGTGTGTGTGTGTGTGTGTGTGTGTGTGTGTGTGTTCTGTCAGAGCATGTCAGTCAGGCTGCCTATACAGTATGTGCTCCCCCTCTGCTTCTTCCCACTGCTGCGTTTTATTTTAGCGTCCCCAGGCAGCAGACAGGGCCAGCAGGCAGACCAGAGTAATGTCATCCAGCAGGGTTAGACTCACCCTCCACATTGGAGCTCACACGGGGGAGGGGGAGTGGGGGGACTATAGCACAGGGAGTGATGGAGGACTGATGAGAGATCACAATAACTGATTCTCTTACAGAGAAATGCTCACTGCTGATCATTTTCTGTGAATTTATTCTCTTGATGCTTAAATTAAACATTAGAAGCAAATAAAGCGAGAGAAGTGGGAAAACGCAGAGACGAGCTGCTTTCTGGACTCTGCCGCCTATTCTTAGAGCGGAGAGCAGCATTAAAGGCCACAGCAGCTCCCTGCCATTGCTGCAATAGCGGCTCTGAGAATAGTACGACTAATCTGGAGCCGGTTTCATACTCCCAGTTACGCAGGATGGTCACGCTAGCCACAAACCCGTGGACATGACATGATAGGAGGGTCGGGTTCAGGCTGACTGTGAGCTGCTAGGTTTTATACGAAGTGCTCCACAGGACTTCACATCTAGTGAAGAAGGTTTTTGTTGCATCACATCAAAACACCACAGTAACAAGAAAAGCAAAAGACATCAGCTGAAGATGAGTGTTTTCTTAAAGGAGCGGTAGAAACTGGTTAAGTCGAGGGCTTGAGTAAAAAACATAGATTCGAAATAAATCCCGTATCCTACATCCTTCAGTTAGTGGCTCCTGAAATCAGTTTTCTTATGAAGTTGTGTGAGTTACAACGTCTTCATCATCTGAGTTTCGGTGCTTTTTCTATTCCTCTAAAAATCCCTCCATCCGTATTCCTCTGCTTATCAGGGGTTGGGTCGCTGGGGCAGCAGCCAGCCAGCCAGCTCCTCCGGGGGAATCCTGAGGCGTTCCCTGGCCAGCTGAGAGGCATCGTCCCTCCAGAATGTTCTGGGTCTTCCTTTAGGCCTTCTCCTGGATGGACATGCCTGGAAAACCTCACCAGGGAGGCGTCCAGGAGGCATCCGAACCAGATGCCCGAGCCACCTCTGCTGGCTCCTCTCGATGTGGAGGAGCAGCAGATCTACACCAAGCTCCTCCCATTTGGCTGAACTTCTCACCCCATTTCTTAGGGAGAGCCCAGACCACTTGTATCTGCGATCTGATTAGGCCCGTGACCACAGATGAGGGTCGGAACAAATCGACCGGTAGAGATTAGTTGGGTGAACTCACGCACCGACAAGGACCCTCTATGGGTTTAGAGCTGGTCCAGAGTTCCACGGCCAGAACAGCAACACGTCGCTCCTCCTGAATCCGAGGTTCGGCTATCCGGCAGACCCTCCTCTTTAGAACCCCTGAATGGAACCTTACAGGAAGGCTCAGAAAATCATCTTTCAGTTAGTGAAAATTTCAAATTTAAAGCTGCTGTTATGAAATCATTTCAAATTTTCTACAAAAATGAGCTCAAGGATAATAAAGGAACGCTGATTCAAGACGTTTAGACTTGTACACACACCGTGTGTTTTCACCTTTGACCGTCACTCCAAACAGCATGACGCAGCAAGTCAGAAGCACTCCATGTAAAATGCAGACAGGATATTTTATCACTTGTATGCTGACCTGCTTCCCTGTGGCCCTCATCAATCATTTAGCGCACACACACACACACACACACACACACACACACACACACACACACACACACACACACACACACACACACACACACACACACACACACACACACACACACACACACACACACACACACTTTCATGTACATGCATAGTTCTTTGGTCCTCATGAGGCTGAAGTGTACGTTTCAGCCACGGTTTACCATTTGTTCCACTCCAGCCTGAGTACTGGTCCATGGGGGGGGGGGGGGGGGGGGGATTGGTGTAGGCAGTTAAAGCAGAATGGTAACACACGGCCGGTCAGCAGATAGTCAGGAGAAGCTCCTGAGCTGCAGAGGAGGCTCTGTTAATAACCAGCCACCCTTGACAGGCTGGTTGGCTAAAGCCTTGCACAGAGTAACGGGTGAAAGAGTAAACCCGTGTGTGTTTGTGCGTGCACGCTGTCCACAAAGTCCACCTACATGCCCTCGTGCTTACACGTGCGCACCATCCCAGCGTGTCGGCCTGTGTGATTTGAGAGCGAGAAGAAAATGGAGAGGGATGAACTTGGTTAAGAAAACACCGATCTGGCTCCACTGGCGCCTCTCCACCGCGCTCTCCTACAGAGGAGGAGAAGCGCTGAAGGGAGATAAGGAGGGAGGAGGAAGAAGGCGAGCGAGGACTGACCCTACAAGGAGAGAAAATGTTCCTCCTTGCTCTAACTTTGCCCGTCAGCTCTCTTCCTGCGGCTCGTTTCTTTTGTCAGCTCTTTGTTTCTTTCCCAACAAATTTGGAACACGGATTCAAACTCGGGACCAAATAGGACTGAGAAGCTTCAGGTTTTAGTGGTTGGAATCCATCATCACACACACGCACGCACGCACACACACACACACACACACACACACACACAAAGTGTAGATGATGTAAGTGAAAAGTGGCTGACTGTGAGGGTAAGTGTGAATATGAATGGATCTGTTTACCTTTAGAACCTGGAGCACCCGGCAGGAGAAGCAGCTGTATTTACTGGTTTCTGTGATGCAGAACAAGCTTTAACTCCTCCCCCATCCCATTTTGGTGGTAAATCTTGCACCTATTTTGTCTTGAGAGTTTACTTCTGAACACGTTCATGGATGGGAAGCGAACCGTCTTCAACGTGAGAGGGAAATCCAGCTGTTTCGCATCCCGGATGACTGAGAATCCTCCCAATGAAAGTTTCAGTTTAAAGGACATAAAAACATGAAACTGCTCCTGATGTATGGGTTTCATTTCCTCCCACTGAAACAGGCTTCTGCTACTAAAACCCTTTAAGGTCACACAAAGTAATATTTAAAATGTCATTAAGTCAGAATGAACAGAAAACGGGAAACATCCGTTTTAAACGTCTTGTTTCACGTGACATTTCAGTCGTGTGGGGAGCCCGCCTGCTGTGGATAAGCTGCTCTGAAATAACAAACACGTGACATTTGCTGCCGCTGGTAGTATTTTTGTTTTGTTTTCAAAATCCACGTTTCCGTTCACTTCTTTGCAATAAAGTCTCTTCTCTGTAAACTTTAACCTTGGAAAGACAAATCTTTTTTCTATGCTGTCGCTGTTTTCTCGCCGTCATCCCGCTCTCCCAAGAATCAAGTCATCCTCACTTCTGAGGTTTATTTATACATCAGACTCTGGATGCCTGGACCGAGTCTGTCTGTGTGTGTGTGTGTGTGTGTGTGTGTGTGTGTGTGTGTGTGTGAGATGCATGCCACACATGGGGGTGGGGTGGTGTCTGTCATGACTATGGCTCCCTCTGGCTGCTGGGAGGCTGAAATTGCATCTGACTCTGAAGTTGAGGGCAGCATCGCCATCGTTGCTATAGCGACAGAATGTTTTTGCGTGCGTGTGTGAGTGCATGCAAACTCCTTTGAAGGTTTATTATGCGTGATACACACTGTGACTAGTACTCTTGGTGCTACAGTTTTTGTTTCTAATCTACTCTCATAAGATGTGTACTTAACTAACCCCCCCCCCCCACACACACACACACACATTTCACAGCTGGACTCGAGCATCATATTGAGCCTTTGAAAGATTAAGTTAAAGAGCAAGTCACCCCCTGCAAGAAACTTACTTCACTCCCTCTTCATGTTTGAAAAATGCAACAAATGCTGTTGCCTAGCAGACCAAGAGGGCGGAGCCGCTAACAAATACACACACACACAGGCTCACAACGGCATTGTGACATCATAATGTACCAGTTGACATCATAGCATACCTCTTAGCCAATAGCGGTGGCAGATTTAAATTCTAATGCAGTGCAAAGTTTTTCCCTGACAATGGCACAACACTGCCAGTTTTAGGCAGAAAATTACAGTTTTAACTAAAATGCACTAAAGTACAAAACTATTAACTACACGTGTCTGCAGCACGATTAGATACACATTTATATAGTTTATCAGGAAAAAAAGTTGATTTGGGGGTGACTTGCTTGTTTTATATATTCTTGCTCCTCCCATGATCTCTGAGAGGGTTTTGCTAGCTGAACGCTGCACTCACAGGCAGGTGCACGCGCAGCGACACACTCAGCCACACAGATGATCCTGCAGACTTGTTTAGATAGCAGATGCATGTGTCTGGGTTGTTTAAGCTGCCAATGCTCTGCTTATAGCTGTTCTTTCGTCAGACATCAAAAGCCTTCATTTGTAAATGCATGGTGTAGCATATATGCAGAAGAGCGTCGGAGGGATGAAAAAGGTGAAAATAATGTTCCATTAATGCAGAGCCGAGCTCTCGCTGAGGGCCCAGCGCCAATCTGCATCCCCTCACAGTCAGGCTGCTGCTATACATTTTTCATGAACGCTGAGCGAGAATTAGCGATGGATTGCCGCTGCAAATTGCTTCTCCTTGGTTGGGGGGGGGGCTATGGAGAGGGGAAAGGAAGAGGTAGAGAGGAGATATTTAAGACGGGTGGGGACGATGCAGAAATTAGAGAGTGATAAAGATAATTGCAGGAGATGTGGTGAATAAAGAGGGAGGAGGAAGGAGAAGGTTTGATCAGCTTATGTAAATTCATGATGGTGACTCTAAACCCAAGAAAAACAAAGAAATAACTCAGTTCTTTAAAAATATATATAGCTCTCTGATTTCTGCTCCTCCTCGCTCTGAGCCACTTACAGTCGTGACCTCAATCGCAGTCTGCAGCCTTCACCCCGGCACAGCCCACTCTCATTCTCCAGCTGTGGCCCCTCGGGGATCAGCTGACTGGTACACAGACCCCCGCTCACCTTCCATGTGGAGATGCTGTCCTGTCTGTAGTTTGGTTCCGAGTTAGCTTAGCATGTTAGCGATCAAATCTAAACTATTATGTTTGCACTCTGATGTTTTGCATATGAATATTTGATGTGTGTGTGTGTGTGTGTGTGTGTGTGTGTGTGTGTGTGTGTGTGTGTGTAAGCTATTATTGCTGCTGTAATCTGCTCTCTCCTGCCAGCCACAGTTATTACAGTTGTCGATATGCTGCTCAGGGCTTTATAGACACAAGCAACAAGACTCTATCTGGAAAGCTGCCAGAATGTTTCTGCGTGTGCGTCCAAACGGTTGACTTTTCTTTTTCTCTGATGCATTTGTGTATGTGTGTGTGCATGTGCGTGCGCGCTCATGCGATCCTTTTGCTCTGTGTGTATGTAATTGATCTCTCAGCTCATGTCAAGGCCAGTTCAACAGTGTGTTAATTGCTTATGTTGCAAAGTGTTAGTCCCAGCAATATGTGCTTGATATTTGAGGTGTGGCTGTTCACTTCACCGTTGTGTGTGTGTGTGTGTGTGTGTGTGTGTGGGGGGGGGGGGGGGTCTTGGCTCGGACGCATTTATTATGAAAATGGATTTAAAAGGGCAGAAAAGGGTTGGAAAGGATGGAAAAAGCTGTGAAGCGGCAGGTGATGAGTAGACAAAAGCTTTTTCTGTTTGTACAGTGGAGGACGAAGAACCTTAGGTGTGTGAGGGAGAGAGAGAGAGATTTGTCCTCATGGCGTTCAGCCCTGACTGATGCCTGTTGTTCAGTACGACTTCCTTTGTTTATTTTTCGGAGCCAATTACCGTCAGGGCTTGGCAGCAGGCTGCAGCGAGACTGAAACAATACTCGTGTAACATTTGCCTTCGTAGCGCTGTCATGCATGCATAAGCACACACACACACCATGAGGGTCACTGATGTCCACTGCTTTTCCCCACTCACACTGCTCTTATGGAAGTGTAGGACCATCTGTCTGGGCTGGCCAAACGCTCCGACAAATCCTCTTCCTCCGTGAGAGTGTGTGATTGTTCTCTCTGCAAATATCAGAAACCCATAACCTCCAAGAAGCATGCAAATTCCCCTGTCAACAGTGTGTGTGCACATTTGCACGTGTGTGCGTGGAAGTGTGTGTGGAAGTGTGTATGTAGCCTCCATCCCCAGACAAACGTGCCGCACTGGAAATTAAGAAACAATACCCCGTCTGTTCAGAGGAAACGTCTCGTTTTAATGGATTTTTTTATGAGCTCTAATTTTTGCAAACGTATTAAAATGTTCTGTGTGAATTCTGTTTTCTCTAATTGATTTTTATTAAGTTATAGTTGTTATTCCTCTGTGGAACAAGAGCTTTTTAATTGTTTTAATTATTTTAATATGCATTAGAGTCTGTAATGAGCTGCAGTCCATCCTAGACAATCATGTCTTAAATGCACGGCAGCCCATTAGTTAGATTCCCTCCAACATTTTCTACGGATTTTACAAACGGATAAAATTTTCTGTTTTCTTTCCCTCGGATGTCAGAACTCTGGTGTGGAGTCAGAAAGCCAGTAGTATTTAATGACAGTTGTATTTCCATGCACAGCAGCAACATGCTGGACTGGACACGGCTCTGTGTGTGTGACTCTGTAATAAACTGAATTAATTCATTCATTAATTGGTCAGGAGTCTACAGCTGAGTTGCAGCTCCAGCTTTGGGGAGCACTCCAGTTGATTTTGCTATTTTAGGCCCTGTCCACACGTAGCCGGGGATCTGCCAAAACATAGATATTTTTCTACGTTTTGGCCTGCCGCGAAAACGGAGTTTTTTCACACGAAAACGGATCTTTTTAAAAACTCCGGCCAAAGTGAAGATCTGCGTTTTCTCCGTTTTGGGTGTCTGCGTGTGGACAGACAAAACCGGAGTTTTAAGGTCCGCAACGTCACTTTCCGCGACAAAAAATGCTGACATCACGTGTGCGACCCGTGTTTACACTAGCCGACAGCATGGATGCCTCAGAGCTGCGCTCGCTTTATCAATTGTCCAAGCGCTTTTTGCTTGTTTGTTTTTGCAAGCGGAATTACTGCTCCTTGCGGAAGACCACAGACGAAGGACGAGGTTAAGAACGGGGGAAGTACTGCCGCCTACAGGTCTGGCATGTCCTTAACTTTAGGTTACTGTCGTAACCCCGGTTCTCTGAGTAACATGAGTGAGATGTCTCACTATGGGATACGCCCCTCCGCGGATTCCTCAGAAGCACTTATCTCAATACGCCAATCCTGATTGGCCAGTGACCGTGACGTACGTGTCCCCTGCTACTATAAGTAGCAAGCGTCCCAACGCACGCACTATTCAAGATAAACACCTCTTCTCGCTTCGCCCAGCAAGAAGGGTTGTCTGGTGAGACATCTCACTCATGTTACTCAGAGAACCGGGGTTACGACAGTAACCTAAAGTTCTCTTTCTTAACATTCGTTTCGATGTCTCACTATGGGATATGGAGACTCCCGTATTGCCAGACAGCTTATCCAGCGATCACCAACCTACAGGGATACGTCTTGGCCCGCCAAAGACCCCACACTCAGAATCGTGTGAGTCATTGCAGGGACCGAAACATCAAGCTTATAGAAGCGTGCAAATGCAAGTGGAGAAGCCCAACTTGCTGCAGCACAAATCTCCTGGATTGACAGCCCCCGAAAAAGGGCCCAAGAAGCAGACAGGCCCCTAGTAGAATGGGCCCTGAGCCCAACAGGTGCCTGAATGCCCTGACAGGAGTAAGCCATAGAAATAGCCTCCACAATCCAGTGGGAAAGCCTCTGCTTTGTGACGGGTTTCCCCTTACGAGGCCCACCCCATGACACAAAAAGCTGGTCCCCCCTGCGAAGGTTCTTTGTCCGATTCACATACTCCTTGAGCGCACGAATCGGACACAGCTTGTGCCACCGCTCCTCCTCAGGAGAGGAGAAGGGCGGTGGGTAGAAAGCTGTGAGGATAATAGGAGAAAAGGAGCCCACCACCTTAGGCACAAAGGCAGGGTTGGGCTTCAAGGACACCTTCATGTCACCTGGTGCAAACTGGGTGCAGGATGGGTGCACAGAGAGAGCCTGTAAGTCACTAACTCGCTTTGCAGATACCAAAGCCAGGAGTAGCACCACCTTAAGAGACAGGATCTTAAGGTCCAGGCCGTCCATAGGCTCAAATGGAGGCCCGGAGAGGGCCGACAGCACCAAGGACAGATCCCATGAGGGCACCAGGGGTCGGGACACAGGGAGAAGCCTGCGCGCGCCCTTCATGAAGCTACACACCAGGGGGTGTTGACCTGCCAATTTCTTCCCAAAACCCAAGTGTCGGGCGGAAATGGCTGCTAGGTACACTTTAATGGTGGAGAAAGCCTTCTTCCCATCCAACAAGTCTTGCAGGAAAGACAGAATGACGTTCACCGGGCATTGGAAGGGTGAGACCTCCCTGCCCTGACACCAGGCTTCAAACACCCTCCATTTACAGTCATATAGGGTCCTAGTGGAGGGGGCCCTAGCATTCTGAATGGTTCGAATGACTGCCTGGGGCAGCTCTGCTGACACTAGTCCGCACCCCTCAGGGGCCAGGCCCACAGGGCCAGCCGTTCTGGATGAGGGTGGAAGATCGAGCCTCCCGCTTGGGACACCAGGTCCCTGCGAAGCGGCAGTTTCCAAGGTTGGCCCTCCAGGAGCTGGAAAATGTCCGCCACCCAATGCATGGCTGGCCAGAATGGGGCCACCAGAATGAGAGTGTGGCGCTGGGTTCGTACCCTCAGCAAGGTGGATGGTATCAGGGCCACTGGGGGAAAAGCGTAAAGCAGACCCCGTGGCCAGTCGTGCGCCAGCGCGTCCACGCCGAGTGGAGCGTCTCGGTCGCGCAGGGAGAAGAACAGAGGACACTGAGCATTCTCCTTGGAGGCAAAAAGATCCACTACGGCTGTGCCGAACCGGATCCAAATCTGTTCCACCACTGCTGGATGCAGGCTCCAATCCCCGTACAGGGGTGTCCCTCTGGACAACAGATCCGCCCCCCGATTCAGAACACCCGGGACGTGGATGGCTCTGATTGAGAGGAGATGCCTGCTGCACCATAGGATTAGTCTGCGTGCCAGTGTGTGTAACCGCATGGAGCGCAGCCCCCCCTGGCGGTTTATATATGCCACAGTCGTGGTGTTGTCTGTTCTCACTAGGACATGATGGCCGGACAGAAAAGGCAGGAAGCGCCTCAGGGCCAGAAAGACCGCGAGGAGTTCCAGATAATTTATGTGTGTCCCCCAGAGCTCTCTGCTCCACACACCCCTGACAGAGCGACCCTCCAGGAGCCCCCCCCAACCTGACAGGCTCGCATCTGTCGTGACCACTTTCCTCACGAGAACCAACCCCAAAGGCACCCCTTGTGCCAAGAGGGAGGGGTGACGCCAACAGCGGAGCGCAGCGACGCACGCTGCAGAGACCGTCACCCTGCGCGCTCTGTGGCGCACTGGAGAGAGACCCAGAGAAGCCACCCAGCGTTGAAAATCTCTCATGTGTAGACTGCCGAGTGGTACCACTGAAATAGCCGACGCCATGAGACCCAACAGCCTGAGGCATAACGCAAACCGCACCGAACTGTGTAGGCGGAAGCGCGCCAGGCAGAGCGAGAGCGCGTCCACGCGCGGTGTCGAGAGACGGGCCGTGAACGCCCCTGAGTCCAGATTCAGACCTAGAAAGGTTATTTTCTGGGAGGGGAGTAAAGCGCTTTTCTGCCAGTTTATTCTGAAACCCAGACCACACAAGTGACGGATCACAACCAGCGTGTTTGACGCTGCCTCCTCTCTGGACCGTGCCAGCAGGAGCCAGTCATCTAAATATGTGGCCAGTCGAATGCCCCTCCCTCTCAGAGGGGCGATCGCCGCCTCCGTACACCTGACAAACACCCTCGGGCTCAGCGAGAGGCCGAATGGGAGCACGGTGTATTCGTAACACACTCCCTGAAAGGCAAACCTCAGAAATTTCCTGTGTGGAGGGTACACGGGAATATGAAAGTATGCGTCCCTCAGGTCGATTGAGGTGAACCAGTCGTTCTGGTGAATCAGACGCAAAAGGGATGAGAGCGTGAGCATTTTGAATCTGTACTTTCTGAGGCATCGGTTCAGGGCCCTCAGATCCAGGATCGGGCGAATCCCGGTCCCTCCCCGTTTCGGGACCAGGAAGTACCTGGAGTAGAAACCGCTCTGAGACCGATCGGGAGGCACAATGCATATCGCTCCCTTCTCCAGCAGGGAGGAGATTTCTCCCTGAAGGATGTGAGCTGACGACCCCTGGGCGTGGGAGAACACTACGCCGGAGAATCGAGGAGGAACTGAGGCGAATTGGAGCCTGTAACCCCTCGAAATTGTTCTTTTCACCCAATGTGAAGCAGAAACCGCTGTCCATTCCTCCATGTGAGTTGAGAGCGGTGACACAGCCGTGACACACGGAGCACCAGCTCCCCCCAGAGGTTGTGGGGCAGCAGTGCTCGTGGCAACCACTGCGCATGCGCGGGGGCTTTGTGCTTTGACGGCCCAGGTGTACGGGGACGACCCGTGGCTGGCTAGAAAGTCCGCCAGGGGCCGACCCCGCCTGGGACCGCTCATGGGTAACATTTTTATTGATTTTTGCTGCGCCCTTGACATTTTGTCTGGATGCGGCAGCGAACGTTTTAATGCTCCTTGAGCGTGACATGTTTGTGAAAAACAACAATGTGAGTGCTTGTGACGTGTGTTCTGAGCCGGCACAGCCGGCTGCACGTCCTGGCCCCACCCTGGACCGCTCGGGGACTCTGCCGGAGGGGTTCCGTGAGGGGGGGAGAAAGCACCATGGCAACGTTGAACAGGAGGGGCTGGCGAACGGGGAACTGCCAGCTGCAGCGTCGGGAGGGAAAGAACTCCGTCAGGCTGCCCTCTTCTTCTTCCTCACCTGCTGACCGCCGGGTCGGGTGGATTGTCCCGGCGGCGGAGCAGCTTGGTTGCCGGATCGCTGAGGCCACACTGGTCGAGGCGCTGAGCCCGAGGGAGCTGGTTGGACAGCTTGAGGCTTCGGGCGCTTTGGGATCCGGAACTGAGGCTGGGCTCGGGGTATTGCCTGAGGAAGGTTCGGCCGAGCCGGCAGTGCCGGTGAAGGCTTACGGGGAAGGCAGAGATGAAGGGCTTCATCCTCTTTCTTTTTGGCCTCACACCGTTGCTGCATAGATGCCAGGGCAGAGCCGAAAATGCCTTCAGGCACGATTGGCATGTCCAAAATGTCCTCCTTCTCTCTATCAGAGAGGTTGGTGAGGTTCAGCCAACGTGCACGTTCCTGAAGCACCATCATGCCCATAGCTTTCGCCGTAGCCTGGACCGCGCAGCGCTGCACCCGCAGGCAGATGTCGGTCAGTACGGTGATTTCCTCCCACACCTCCGGGTCCGGCTTCGTATTCATGTCCTCACAGAGCTCGGCTTGGTACGCTGAGAGCATGGAGGAGACATTCAAAGCTCGGACCGAGATGGCGGCAGCCTTGTACGCCCTCTCGTTCAGCGCCGACTGGAAGCGGTCCGCCTTTGCAGGGAGAGCGGGAGGCCTGGAGGAAGTTGCCGAGAGTCGTGGGTGCAGGTGGGCTGCAACCAGCGGTTCCATCGGCGGCATGCGAAGCATGCCAGCCCTCTCCATCCCCTCGAAGTCCAGCGAGGAGGCTCCTTGGACCGGAGACCTTGAGCTGAAAGGGTGTTTGTCCCAGGAGGACCTCACTTCTTGGAGAAGCTCCGGGAAGGCGGGAAGGAGGGGCTTTGCCGCCCTTGTGGCCTGAGGCAGCTTCTTACCCTCGTAGCGGGACCTGACAGCCTCAGTGACCACGGTGGGCCAAGGGATGTTGAGCCTGGTCGCAGCGCGTCGGCAGACTGACTGCATGTCCAGGTGGGCGGCCGGAGAAGCCGCTCCATCCCTGGGAGAGGACGGAAAGCTAGGCATGGAGGCCTGAGCGACGGGGAGAAAGACGTCGTCATCCTCGTCCTCCTCTGAAATGAGGAGTTCCGAGGTGTCCTCGTCGTCTCCGTAGTCCAACTCCAACACGTCCTCGACGGGGTGGCTCGGACCGGCCAGTTCGAGCTGTGAGCCCCAGCTGAGTTCGGCACACGGTTCCGGCTCCGGGAGGGCATGTTCGCTGGCGTCCCCAGGCGGTGGCCCAGGGGCCGGCAGGCAAGGGTCCTTCCCCGACAGGCTAGCTTGGCGCGCTAGCCGCCGGCGAAGGCTCTTCAGGGTGAAGCAGGCACAGTTCTCACATGACCCGGGGACTTCCAATGCCAGCTGGGCGTGTTCCAGCCCGAGGCAGCTCGAGCAGGCCTTGTGCGGGTTTTTGCTTGAGATTTTGTTCCCACAGGTACAGAGGCGAGCTCCTGAGCCATCGACTCCTCTGGTGGGAGGAGCGGCTTCCATGTTGGCTAACTGGTGTGTTAGCACAGAACGAACAGATGCACTGGAGTGTGAAGCTGCTCGTTATGCCCCGAACCTATGGTGAAGGTCAGGACAGAAGGACGGTAAGTTAACGTTCGGCGACGGAGAGAATATTAGAAGGCTCCGTCTGTGAACAGTTGAGCTAACTTACCTCAGAGATAAGCGACCACCGAAGCGAGAAGAGGTGATTGAATAGTGCGTGCGTTGGGACGCTTGCTACTTATAGTAGCAGGGGACACGTACGTCACGGTCACTGGCCAATCAGGATTGGCGTATTGAGATAAGTGCTTCTGAGGAATCCGCGGAGGGGCGTATCCCATAGTGAGACATCGAAACGAATGTTAAGAAAGAGAACAACGTATTTATCCGGGTACGTGTGGACAGAGTTTTTTTTTTTAAATGAGGTGGTGTGGATGCAAGTTTTTGGAGGGGCGGATATTCGTTTTTAAAAAACCCGGCTACGTGTGGACTAGGCCTAAGTCATGAAAATGAAAGCATTTTGAATATTTGTTGTTGGTAAGTCATGGCCAACAGCTAGAGCCAGCCTCCCCATCCCATAGGCGTTGATGAGTCATGACCCTTACTGGTACACTGGTTCCTCCTCTGTGGGTTTGGTCACCAGACTCCCTTTGCTTGCCTTATTTATCTGATCTCAACACAAATTAATTCCTGGTTTTATTATTTAAAGAGGAGCTAAATTACTTTCTGGATTAAACTTCCGTGCCTTTTCTAGTAATAGTGCTGATGGCGTTATGCAACGTCTGAGTTTAAGCCCTACGTTTTGGGCCCATTACATTCTTTATCTAGGCTGATGGCAGACATGTGGTCAAGACCCCACTGTAGGTCATAAAACACCAACTGTTTGTCCTCTTGGAGTTCAGATGAAATGCTTTCACCAGATTTGTCACATGAAATTAGAAAAGTAGGATGAAACAGTTTCAACGTTGTTAAGGCTTTTTGTTTTCCTAATATACCGTTGATTAATGGAGCCTGAATTTAGCAAACATCAGTTCTCAATGACCATGAACCAGGTTCATATGGATAGATGGATGATAGATGGATGGGTAGATGATGGATAGATGATGGGTGGACGGATGGATAAATCGATCAATGACAGATGGATGGATGGATGATGGATTGATAGATGTAGGCTGGATGAATGGTGTATGGATGGATGGATGGATGGATGGATTGATGGATGGATGGATGAATGGATGGATGATGGATTGATAGATGTAGGCTGGATGAATGGTGTATGGATGGATGGATGGATGGATGGACAGATGGATAGATAGATGGTTGATGGATGGGTGGATGGATGATGGATAGATAGATAGATGATGGATGCATAGGTGGGTGGGTGGATGGATGGATGGATAATGGCTGGGTGGATGGATGATGGATGGATGGATGCATAGGTGGGTGGATCTTTTTCTGTGTCAGAGGCTGAAAGGTCATCACAATTGTCGACATCTGCATAACTTTTAATTTAAGCTGATTTTAGCCTCAGCATCGTCTCAGAAGTCTCTCTGGGGTTCACACACCTGCTGTCAGAGCTGAGATCTACGTCTGAGCTTCACACGCAGATCTCAGTTTTGTTTTTATGAACTCTTGAAAATGTCAGGAAGAATGGGATTATCACCTAAACTATCTCCAGATATGGTTATAATGCACCAGTTAATTCACTTTTAGTTAGTTTCTTATTTTTGTTGTTGATGATATTTTAGAATTCTTTATGTAAAATAATAATTATATAATAAAGGATAATAATAATAGTTATTATTATTATTATTATTATTATTATTATTATTATTATTGTTGTTGTTGTTGTCATTGTTGTGGTCTAAATATTTGTTCACCCTGTTTCTGCATCAGGATACATATTTGAACAATATCATATAAAACCATGATTGCATCAAGATCCTCCCCACCCCCACCCACCCACCCACACATACACACACACACACACACACACACACTAACTCAAACTTTGAAAGTCCTCTGATAGCTCTGCATAGCAGTTGGGCTAATGGTTAGCAGGACAAAAATTATCGAGAAGCCGGGATGGGGAGAGAGGGAGTGAGAGCCGGCAACCAAAAGATGAAGAGAAAACAAAAGAGATGAAGAACTCCGTCTCCATAGGGCCCTGAATTGAGTTACAGCTGTTATGATTTGTCGTCTTTCAAGTCTTCTTCTTCATTTCTTGTCCCCTCCCCTTTTCTGTCACCCTCAGGGCGTTGGGAGGTTTTTATATTTCTAATGAGCCGTTGATTTTGTTTACTTCCTTTTCCTTGTTGTTACCTCGTTCGTCCGGGGTAGAAAGAAATGTTTGTCATTCTGTCAATTTGTTTTTGTTGGGTTTTTTATTTTTTTGCTTCTGCATGTGGACGCTTTAGCGGACGCCGGTGGAGCTAAGGGGTGTAAAGTGTTTACGCCTCGGTTTTGGTCGGCGTTGGCGGCAGAAGCGAACGCCAGGATCAGAGTCGTTTGGCCCTGATTGTCACGGTGTGGTCCCAGTTTTATCAATATGCAACATGGTGGGCGAACGGCACTCGACGTGATTGCTTTAATTGACCGGCCATGGTTGCAGCACACACACACACACACACACACACACACACACACACACACACACACACACACACACACACACACACACACACACACACACACACACACACACACACACACACACACACACACACACACACACACACTGGTTAAAGCTGTGGTGTAATTGCATTGTATCGTTGTGTTATTTTGCCCAGCAATGTGGGCTTCTGTGCTGTTTAATTCAACTTAGTATGAGTCATTCTGCTCCTACACACTCAATATGCAAACTCTGTAAACACACAAACACACACACACACACACACACACACACAGCAAACAGACTGTTTAGAGTAGAGAGAAGTTTAAAGGTGCTCTTCTGTTATGAGCAAAATGTATAAATATGTATGAGACAAAGAATAGCACAAAAATAAAGAAGAGAGTGTGTGTGCGTGTGTGTGTGTGTGTGTGTGTGTGTGTGTGTGTGTGTGTGTGTGTGTGTGTGTGTGTGTGTGTGTGCGTGTGTGTGTGTGTAGGTTAAAACAAAGTGGAAATCAAATTCACCTTGAAATGTCCTCTCTCCCCTCGCCACCCCCGTATTTTTGCCTTCGTCTTTGCTTTGAACACACTGCAGCGCTCAGTTCAAAGAGAAACGCCTTCGTGCGTGTGTGTGTGTGTGTGTGTGTGTGTGTGTGTGTGTGTGTGTGTGTGTGTGTGTGTTTATGAGGAGGAGAGTGTGCTCCTGGCTGCAAGTGTGTGTTGGGAATGGCAGCAGGGTTTGAGAGGGAGAGAGAGAGACCCACTGCTGCACCCTCCTTCTCTCATCAAAGAGCAGCCAGGCTTAGAGGAGCGCTCGTCCTTCTCCCATCAACCCGCTTCCCAATTAAAACAACCTGGGACAGAAGAGGAGGAGACGGGAGGAAAGGGATGAAGGTCGGCGGTGAAAAAGAGTGACAGTGATGAACTGGCCCGCGATGATGTCAGAGAGGAAAGGTGGAGAACGGTTTGTGTTTGGGCCTCGATGACCTCTGACCTTTGTGTTCCTTCTCAGGACAGAAGGAGCAGCCGGGCAGGAGAATAACGCAGGTCCCAAACTTAGAAGTGATCCGTTCTCCATGTGGAAAACACAAAATCACAGGACGTCTGATGACCTTCTGCTCCTTCTGGAGGGCTCACACATTTAGTTTTGTTTAAATCTGAGAGATTTAACCGAGTTTGTTTCCACACTCTGTGGATTTTAGCTGCTTCCGTTTGAGCAGAGGCGCCTGCAACGTGTTTGGAAAAGTTTAGATGTAAAGGTCACGGACTGGTAGCTAATGCCACGTTCAGATTAGCACAGAGTGTGTGATGATGAGATCTGACTTCAGCACAGAGTCAGACATGACTGACATCTGAGATGCTCCTCGTTCAGTCGGTTTATCGCCAAAGCGGTAAAAACGATCACAACCAGAAGGAAATAAAAAGGAAAGGAAGAGGACGTCAACCAGATGCACGAGACATTAAAATTGAGAGAGAAAAAGAAAAAGATGAAAAATAGACGAGATACTTGGATTGCAAAAGAGAAAATATTCACTCATCAACTCCAGGCCAGATAGCGAGCATGTGTTCTCCTTCTGACTCACTCCTCCTGGGTCCACGGAGAGGAGGGAGCAGCAGGAATGGAGACAAAAAAGGTCAACCTGTCTTTTTCTTGCTTTCTTTCTTTCTGTTCCTCCTTTTTTCTATCTCTGCAATGATTTTCACTCAAATTTCTTGACAAATTCAGTTCTGCTCATATTTTTTTAAGAAAACTTGAGCTGCAGGTCAAAATGAGGAAAGTTCAGCAGATTTCCTCTGGAGGTGTACAGAAATATTTAGTTTTAATAACTTTCAAACATCACAATTACATTTTTGTCTAGTTTCTTGACATAAAATCAAATAAAGATGGTTGCATTCCCTTTACCTGATGTCCTATCTGTAAATAATAGTTGTGAACCCTTCTTTTATCATCTCCCGCCTATCTGATTCGTGCTCTTCCTGTTCTAATTTCTCCTCATCCTTCCTGTCTTTTGTTTCTATCTCATCAGCTTCTCCATCCTCTTCTTTCCTTTTGACCTCATCCACTCTAATTTCCTGCCCTCCTCCTCCCCCACCCCTCTCCCTTTCTTCTCCTCTCTGACTCAGGAGGCTACAGTCTCCAAAAAGGTCAGTCTGGGCTGACATTTTCTGTGGAACTTCATTGATTTCTGTCCGCCGCTCTGCGATTGGCTAACAGGTGCTGCTTCCATTTCCCACCAATCCCCTTTAACCAGGAAGCGAGCCAACCAGATGACCCCGAGGTCAACCAGCTCCAAATAGCTTTTTCTGGAGTGCTACATTTGTCTTTGCTCCACATTTCTTCTCTCTCCGCCGGCACACCTCCCTGCAGGCTGCAGAACGAGGAAAGAGAAGGATGGAGAGAGAAATCCTAAAATGGTTTGGAAAGCTTCTGTCCTCCTTGAACTCTTGATTATTAGAACCAAAGGAAATGAGATATTATAGAAGCATGCTTTCTTCTGTTTTACAACATAAGATAACTGGCATTAATGGCAAATAATCATAATAACATAATGTAGAATTTCACTAGTAACTGAATTCTGGCAAAAATGGTGCAAAATCAGAAACCACTCCAAACCTCTAAAGGGGACTTATTATTCAAAACTCACCTTTTGCAACCTTTGTGCTGCCTTGTGGGTCTCTGCTACCTCTGTAAAAACCCAAACGTGGAAAAAAAAAGTGTCCATTTTCTGTCCATAAGGAATTATGAACCTTGAAGGAGCGGTTTCATAAAGTCCCCCTTTGTGATGTCACAAATGGGGAAATTAAAATGGAACCAGAAGAGAAAGCAGCTGCTGGAGGAATAGCGATTCTGCTCAGAGCATCTCAGCTCTTACCCCAAAATTACACTATCCGCTCCGCTTTCCTCTGCCGCTCGCTTCCGAACTCAAATTAAACTTTACCCGCTCTACAACGGCTCCGACCCGGTGCGGAGACCTGAGGTGCGCAAACAGGCATGCGCGGGACTTTCGAGATCTTGCGATACAGTCCGAGCAATACAGTAAACGCAGAAGTTAGATCCAAACACCCGTTGTGTGGGAGAAGCATCGACATGAACTGTTTAACCTGCCCATCATTTGTGTTGAGAGATCAGCAGTGTTTGGATCAACAAAGTGTGACTACTTTGATAGTGGAAATTGTATTTATGGCTTACTTTTGTGCATTTAAAGTTCAGCCGCCATTGATAGTTGTTAAAAGTTGTTAAACCTGTGCATATGAAACAAAAAAACGCTTTTTGTTTATCGATTTATTGTCAAATAACGGAAGTTGTGCTTACTCCCTGTCCTGTTGGGCGGTTGTGATTTCTGTCCATTGACTGCGGAGGTGCTCCGGCGTCCGGCAAAAATAGAATCGATCCTATTTTTGCCACACTGCGCCGCACGGCCGCAGTAGTGCAACAGCTCTGATTGACTACAACGGGACCGTTTTTGCTGCGGAGTTCGTGCCGGAGCGGAGCTGAGCGGAGATGGTGGAATTTTGGGGTTAGCAGCCCGAGCGGAGGATGGGTGGGCGTGGCCAGTCCTGAAACGGCTCTTTCTGGAAGGCGCTGAAAATGTCAAGAATAAAACTGCGGAAATCACTTCATGTGAGACGAAATTAGTGCAAAAATCTTCGTAAACATTTTTTTTTGACCACAGAACTATTTTAAATCTTAAAAATGTCCTGATATGTCTCTTTTAAGAGTCAAACTTTCCTGTAATCTTTTAAATTTAGCTGGAACGACAGTTTTTCAGGTTTATCAAGATTATCGTTTTATTTATTTTTGCTTTAGCAGCTTTTGGCCCTCATTCAGTCAGGATGCAGTCTTTGCTTTTAAAATGGACACAAGGAGGACGTGTCCAGTCGGAAAAGAACCGCCTACAGACAGTGGTCAGAGTCTAAATGTTTGCAGGAGCTCAAGAGTCAAAGAGGACGTAGAACGCCAATCATCACGTTTTCTGATAACATCTCTTTGACTTGAATCTTGTTGGTGCTAAAATACTAAACTGTTATTGTTTGCATTTTCTTATTCATCTAAAGGAATTGGAGCAAATTGTGCAAAGATTCCATTCATGAGGTTCTTTTCTAAGTTGTTTATTTCTGAGCACAAACAAGCTTCTTTTGAGTTTAGGAGCCTTTCTATGTTTGAGTGATTCATATATCAGAGTTAAGTGGCTTGGCAACAAAAAAAACTTCTTCAGAAAAAGAAAATACTAAGATTTCTTTGGAAGATCACAAGAAAGTCAGGTTTCTTGGAAATGAAATATAAAGAAATGAGAGATGACTCCATGTCGACCTATCCATCCCTAGCAGTAAAATGTGACCCCGTCATACAAAGTCGAAGGCTTTAATTGAGCCTCTTTTGTAGGCGTAGGCTGATATATCGGGCCAGTATTTATTCGTTTTTCATCATAGATAAACCTGTTTAGTTGAGCCGATTCAAAATGGCTGCAACTGAGGACAGCTATGAAACTCATAAAACGGGAGTGAGAGAGTAACTTGTGTGTTTAGAAAAAGGGCTGCAGAACCCACATTTGACCACAGGATGTCATTCTTACCACCTTCTTACATAATGCGCCTTTAATTTGGTTAAATGTTTAATATGTTTCAGTGCATCGATTCAAGATTAAACAGTTGGTTAAATTCGGTTTAAAATGTTCAGAAATGTTGTTATTAGTAACTTTTTAACGTGTAAATACCATACCACTTTATTTATAAAGCACCATTTCAAAATAGCATGGCAGCTAACCAATGTGCTGCACATAAAAAAGCCAAATGCTTGAACAAATATACAAAACACAATGAAAGCATGAAAATCAGATAAAATGCATAAAGACATAAATAGTAAGAGATACATATTCCTACTAAAAACAATAGAAGACGAATAATAAAAACCATTTGAAATGGCACAAATAAAACCAAAAAAGCTACAAGATGGTGCAAGGTGTTCAAAGTGAGCTACTGAGTCATAAAAACTCATTTAAGAAAAGTAAGCCCGGTGCTCGATTTTTCATGTAAAGTAAGTAAGTAAGTAAAAGTTTATTTATATAGCGCCTTTCACAGATATAAATCACAAAGCGCTGAGTGTCACTGAGAGAAGGCAATACTGAAAAAGTGTGTTTTAAGGGCCGACTTGAAACTGCGAAATAAGACAAGAAACTAGTAAATATCGGCCCAAAAAAATTGGCCGCACATGTTGACCATCGACGATAACCAAACCCATATCGGGCGAGCAGGTGGTCTTAATGTTCTGGCTCGTTAGTTTTTGACAAACTCTTCTAGATGTGCTCCCGCACTTAAAAACCTGTTTTAGATTCATAATCTGAATAATCACTGCAACTGACTCATGCTGTTGCTTTTGCACACAAATGAGTGCATTATCCATCCTCTGCTGTTCCCCCCCCCCCCTCTCTGCGCCTCCTGCAGAAATCTCCGTCCCCGTGAGACGGCGGTGGCGGCGCTGGTAGAAAATGTCCCAACACATCTGTGTAAATAAACGGGGAGACGGCTCTTGGTCTATCCCTGTGAAGTGATAATGTGTTCTCCTCGCTGTTTTTGTTCTCATGCTAATGAAGTGGACTGCATCGGTAATCACTTTTCAGACCTTCAGCCGGGGAGAAACAAAACAACGTAGAAATGGCAAAAAACAAAAGGATACTGTGTGTGTGTGTGCGTGTGTGTGTGTGTGTGTGTGCAGCTGTAACTATGAGGCTGGATGGGAAGGTCAGCAAATATTCATCTGGTGAGAAGAAACAGAATCTCTCATTAATCTATCTGATTAAATGTGATTTTTTTTTTCTGAATGAAAACCGTCGTCGTCTTCCTCCGCTTATCCGGGTCCGGATCGCGGGGGCAGCATCCCAACTAGGGAGCTCCAGACCGTCCTCTCCCCGGCCACCTCCACCAGCTCCTCCGGCAGGACCCCAAGGCGATCCCGGACCAGATTGGAGATGTAACCTCTCCAACGTGTCCTGGGTCAACCCGGGGGCCTCCTGCCAGCAGGACATGCCCGAAACATCTCCCCAGGGAGGCGTCCAGGAGGCATCCTGACCAGATGCCCAAACCACCTCAACTGACTCCTTTCGATCCGGAGGAGCAGCGGTTCTACTCCGAGTCCCTCCCGAATGTCCGAGCTCCTCACCCTATCTCTAAGGCTGAGCCCGGCCACCCTACGGAGGAAACTCATTTCGGCCGCTTGTATCCGCGATCTCGTTCTTTCGGTCATTACCCAAAGCTCATGACCATAGGTGAGGATTGGGACGTAGATCGACCGGTAAATCGAGAGCCTGGCTTTCTGGCTCAGCTCCCTCTTCACCACGACAGATCGGCTCAGCGTTCGCATCACTGCAGACGCCGAACCAATCCGCCTGTCGATCTCCCGATCCCTCCTACCCTCACTCGTGAACAAGACCCCGAGATACTTAAACTCCTCCACTTGAGGTAGGAAATGAAAACTGATCACATTTAATATCCCTTAAATATCTGACATCACACTGTCCTGCAGGCGAATCGGGGCCCTTCGGTGTGTCCTTTTCCTTCTTCGTCCTAAATCGGCCTTCCATCTCAGCGGCAGCTGCAGGAGATCTGCTCTGGCTTCGTTATTTTAGAAGAAACACTCAAAAGTGTGGTTAGAGGAGCAGCGTCGCTCTCCAGCTGCTGTTCTGGGTCAACAATAACTTTACCTTCCCCGTCTGAAGGTGGCTGCCTCGTTCTCCCCTATTTGATTACCCATTGATCACTAGACAGGTGGTAGAATAGACGACATGCCCTTTGACCTCTTTATTACAAGTCGATGAAATACAGTATTGACACTATTTTTTGTGTTTTATGTAAATAATAAACATTCAGGAATAAAAAATGAAGGAAAATCTCTATTTAGCACCATTTTCTTGCACATCATTATAAAAATTCCAACATCGAAATAGATTTTTAGCCACGAGGATCATCTCAAACCTTCTTTTCCTGCTTATTTTCTAAATATATATTAATTATTTTCTCCTCCTCATCTCTGCTTTTTAATTTTTAACCTTTATACCTTTTCTGCTCTGAGAATTGTAAGTGATAAAGCTCAAATCCACCCAGGAGCTATTTGTTTATTACAGAATTTAGAGGGTTTTTTATACATTTTGATGCTATAAATGCTTGAACATGTGCAGATTCTAGTGTTTTATCATCTAGTGAGATCTGTTGGTTTTGTGTTTATGCGTGAAGCTCGTGTGTGGTGTGTGGTGTGTGTGTGTGTGTGTGTGTGTGTGTGTGGTGTGTGGTGTGTGTGGTGTGTGCACGCACGCTCCCAAAGACATTAGGCCACAGTAACAAGCTATTGATTGAACCTCGCAGGAAGATCCTGCTGATTTCTCACTGAAACAGGCAACAATATCCAGACATGCAGCAGCCTATAGAAAAATACAAGAATAAGATGGAAAAATGATCCAGAAAAATAACCTTGTGTGTTTATTTTATTATTTCCTGGACACCTGTCGTGGGTTTCAACGCCTCCTCTCGAGCTCCTGGGAAATCGAGCCGTCGTTCTGGCGATGCTTCTCGTCCTCGTATTTTTATTGATGCGCTCCTTTTCCTCTCCGTGCAGCTGTCGTATCGTGCCTCCACTTCTGAAGCTTCTCCATCGTGTTGCAGAGGAAGTTCTTTAAGGAAGCTCTTGTGCAAAAGCGCTACGCAAGTAAAGTGAAACCTTCAGTCAACTTTTTAAAAGGGATTTGGGACAAAAGCACCTTTTTGTTTGCTGTGGGAGATTTTAGTATCTTAGATTAAAAATATTGAAACAAAAATGACGCACTTCTTTATTCCTTGATACTCTCAGCTTTCTGTGGACTTGAGGAAACGTAAGTCGTCTCTGTTTGAGCTAATTTAATCAATAAGATGTCACACAGCTGGGCTTTTTGTGGCTGACCGTATAATCCGTTTTAAAAATTAAAAGTTCAATAGTGTTTTCTAAAAGCTTAATCAGTCCTCATCCATGCATTTAACTTTCTGACGTGGTTAAAGACCAGGTTCACTGGAAAACAGTTGGTCACGCTGAGTTTAACATGCAGGCTAAATGAGAAAATAGTCTTCTACCCCTATTTCCTGCATTAGCCGCTGATAGACGGGGAAATGCTCAGATTAGAAAAACCTGACAGATCTACATCACACTGGAACTGTAAACTCGTCCATCTTGGCTCCCGAGTGGGAAACAGCAGAGAACGTCTTGCCTAGAAGAAGCTAATGTTAGCGTTAGCAACTCCACCACACAGCAGAACTCCTCCAGACTTGTGTTATTTGTGGAGATTAAACATCAACGCTACAAAGCCTGCCATTTCCTGCTCAGGCTAACTTCTACTTCCTGAAACAGGAGCACCTGAGCTTTCTTCCCACAGCGATCGACTCACAAGACATGAATTCATGACCACTGCATATGTGTTGGAAAAGTGAGTTCCTTTAAAGGAAAGCTGTGTTTGTTTTAAATCAGCGACGTCCAATCCTGGCCCTCCAGATTTGATGTCCTGCAATATTTGTGTTGTAAATCTGCTCTAATTCACCTGATTCAACGATGGGATTATCTCTGAGACCTGCAACACCATGTTAGTCATGATCTGGTTCAGATCATGTGCGTTGGAGCAGAAACACGTTTAAACCTGCCGCAAAAACGTTTTTCTTGATGTTTTTGTGTTGAAGGCTTGATTTTACTTCATTTAAATCCAGAATTATAACTTTAAAACAAACGTTTGAAATCCTCGTGCTTCATCGTCCCTTTGGTAGCAAAACTAAAAGTTTTCAGATCGCAGAAAAAATATACAAAAACTGTCTTTTCTGTTCTTCATTTAAGAGATATCGATCAAGAGTTTTGTGAACATCTGTAGAGAAAAATACAGTTTGAAGAGCTTGAGTTTAACCCACAAGTACACACACACACACACACACACACCTGGTGTTGCTGCTGGCATGGTGTTGGCGTCCCAGAGGTAATTAGACTGAGGCTGTTGCTGGCTGTGCTACAACAGCTCAAATACCTCCACTGACTTTCCTACACCTGTCTGCAGGGAAGTGTGTGTGTGTGTGTGTGTGTGTGTGTGTGTGTGTGTGTGTGTGTGTGTGTGTGTGTGTGTGTGTGTGTGTGTGTGTGTGTGTGTGTGTGTGTGTGTGTGTGTGTGTGTGAACACGCAGATCCATTTTGGTAATGAAATTTTTGAGCGTGTGCTGGGTTGTCACCTGCCAGTACCCGGTTATTTTGACATTACTCTGATCTCAGAGATAAGCTTGAACAACAGGAGCATATATGATCATCTTCTCTCTGTAGCTCTCTGACACACACACACACACACACACACACACACACACACACACACACATAGTGGTGGAGATGAAAGGCGAATCGTCTGGATTACAGAGAAGCTAACATGACAAGGCTGTTATCTGCTATGCTCTTTATGAATATCACTAGATGGTCTTTAGGATAGATAGCTCAGGCTTTGATGATCGTTGTGTTACTGGAATGACATTTTGGCAGTTGTGTACACTCAGAAACATGCCACAACATAATACACCAGGCTCAAACACACACACACACACACACACACACACACACACACACACACACACACACACACACACACACAGAGTCACAAATGGAAGGATTTTCATGCAAGCTGTCGTCTTCACGTCTCTCGCACGTTTTCTGGGGAGTGTGTGCTGCTAGCTCTCTTGCTCTTTTTCTTTACGCTTCACACAAACAAGCACACACACACACACACACGCACAAACACACACACACACGGCTGGTATCTGACTTGTGAGGAAGTGTGAATCCTGCAAAGGTTAGTTAGTCAGACCTCTGCCTGCTATATTAAGCCTCTTTGTGATGTCTCATCTGTTGGAAAGGTAAAAACACCAACTGGAGGCTAAAATTAGATTTGTAATTGGGAGGACTTTTTTTTTAGGAGGGAGTAATAAAGGATTCAGCAGAAACGATGAAAAAGGACGTGAATTTCTTTTGCTTTTCCTTTTAGACTGAGCTTTCTTCTCTGTTTATTTCTAATGACTTGGTGCCACCAGATACGCAGTAATGGGAATTTTACTCATAAATTAACTCGGCCCTCCTGGAGGACCCATTCTGCTCTTTGACCACTCACTGTTCAATTATACTTTTCCCAGATTGCTTTATTATTAAATGCAGCCACATCCAGTGTTTCTCTTCGTGGCTGAAATCAGGCTTCGTAGCGTTACCTGAGAGAAAAATAATGAGAAGGTAGAAAATAAACTATTTGTCTGTCGGTCCCATTTTTGTTTTCTTTTTAAAAAGTCTAATTTAAAAGCTTCTGTTGTACCTTTGCGGTCCTGCAAAGGCTCAAGACGACGCGCGCAGCAACTCTTTACTCCCTTTCTGACCTTGAAATATACTTCACTTTTCAATTTGCTGTTTTCCTGCCAGGTCGAGGGGTTGGAGGAGAATTTAATGCAAATCAGGCAGGAGGAGCAACTCGTGGGTAAGATGGTGAATGCAGGACGGTTAGTCACTGAAACCAGGAATCAGGAGTCGCTTTAAGAGCCGCTTTGGTGATAAACAGGGACTGAAACGCTGCAGAGTCGATGAGTGAGTCCCTCTGACTTTATTTCATAAAAATAAGATGAATTCATTACAGGATATGTTTAAAAGTACAAATAAACATGTTTGGCATTTAAGGCGGCGTCTCACTGAGCTGTGATAAAAATGTGGGATCAGTCTGAATTCTGACACAAGTTTTGCTTCGTTGCTTCGAGCAGAAACGTTGTAGCTCTAAAAATGGGAGTTTAGGGGGAAACTGAGGTCACAACTGGAAAGATTTGATTTTTCCTCAAGATATGACTCCATTAACACTGGCTAAGCAGATTTATGCAAGGACAGAAGAGCTGGGTCATGTGGGATGGATGGCAGGATTATAAACAAGTCAAGAAGTGACTGAAGCAGCTCCAAATTTGGCTTAATTTTCCTCAGTTTGGTCATCGGTTTCTCAACCTTTTCACACGTTGCTCACACTTTGTTACTCGACTAGCTAAAATCTTCAATTTTAAGCTTTTTTTTAAAATTCCAGCAGCACACGAGTGACCACTAGAGTATACCAGCAGTGGGAGCATTGCTAGCTTAGCAAAGGACTCAAATCTGAGTGAATCGTTAGCCGTGGAATGTTCTGGGAAGTTCGTGGCCGGGGAAAGTGAGCAGGAGATACGATGGCCGCTGAATCTCCGTAGAAAATTAACCCTTTCAACGCTGTGCTAGTGAGTGATGCCACTGATAGGAGCCAAAAGTCGTTCACGGACATTAAAAACTTTACAAGTTTTATTGTCAAAGCCCCATTCAGGGAATGGTGTTATGTAAAAAGCGTCGTTTTTAACGACACTCTGTAGGAAACCACAAAGAGGCCAAAATGATGCCGTTGGGGGGGGGGTTCTGCTGCATTTTTGGGTGCTGGAAGATTAAAATCAGTTATTTTAAAGCAGCATCATTGCTGCTTATTTCCAAGGATGGTCGATGGTTTCTGGGGGCGACGGTGGCACAGGAGTTAAGTGCTCGCCCCATAACTGGAAGGTTGCAGGTTCGAGCCCCGCTGTCGTTGTGTCCTTAGGCAAGACACTTAACCCATGTTGCCTTAACCCAAGTTGCCTGCTGGTGGTGGTCGGAGGGACCGGTGGTGCCAGTGCTCTGCAGCCTCGCCTCTGTCAGTGCGCCCCAGGGCAGCTGTGGCTACATCGTAGCTCATCCCCACCAGTGTGTGAATGTGTGAGTGAATGGGTGAATGACTGATTGTGTTGTAAAGTGCCTTGGGGGGTTCCAGGACTCTAGAAGGCGCTATATTAAATACAGACCTTTTACCATTTACCATCTGTGAAACATTAATATTGGCCAGCATCAGCTATAAGATTAATGTCGGAAAATATCGGTATCGGTTTTCTAATGACGCAACTTACATACCATACTCAACTCTTCAGCAACTTCTCTCTCTCAACAAGTGAAATTACGACCGATTTGAGGTAAAGTGTTTGAGACATTTTAGCTTATTTGGCTCAATTTTTGATGTAGAAATGGACAACGTGTATCGGTATTGGTTTATATCGGTATCAAAAATGAAGAGATGATCAGATATCGGTAAAAAAAAAGCCAGTATCGAGCATCCCTGCTTATTTCCTTTTCCTTCCATTCTGCTTCACTTTTCCTAATCTTAATTTAATCTGAAAGGGATCACCTTCATTGCAAACTAGTGCTTTATGTCTTTTGATGATGAATCTTTTTTTTAGCTCTAAAAGCTTTATGAACAGGGTATCCGCGGGTCCTTAAAAAGTCTTAAAAAGTCTTAAATTTACTTTTCCAAATTTAAGGCCTTGAAAATCTTTAAAAATGACAAATAATCCTTATATACTGTTTCCAAAGGTCTTAAATTACCAAAGACCCAATAAACTAGAATATTTTATTTCTATTACATTTTCGTGAATTTCTAGTTAGTCTTCAGCATTTTTTGTGTTCGATGTTGGCGTAAGCGGAACCGTACACATTCAGTTGGTTGTGAAAGGGGGCTATTTTTAGATAAGCACATTAGTTGATTAAGCTAGTGGGAGCTTGCGACATGGGGAAGTGCAAGTTTAATGGTAACTGGATGGCTAATCCCATGTTTGCGACGTGGTTAGCACCGGTTCCAGGCAATTGCTGGAAATTATAGCTCAAATTTAATTTAGAAAATAGCTTAAATTTGGATCTCAATCGAAAGGAGTCAGTTGAGGTGGTTTGGGCATCTGGTCAGGAGGCCTCCTGGACGCCTTCCTGGGGAGGTGTTTCGGGCATGTCCTGCCGGCAGGAGGCCCCCGGGTCGACCCAGGACACGTTGGAGAGGTTACATCTCCAATCTGGTCCGGGAACACCTTGGGGTCCTGCCGGGGGAACTGGTGGAGAAGGCCGGGAGAGCACGGTCTGGTGCTCCCTAGTTGGTATGCTGCCCCCGTGACCCGGACCCGGATAAGCGGAGGAAGATGACAACAAGCTTAAATTTGGTCAAAGTGGCCTTAAAAAAGGTCTTAAAAAGTCTTAAATTTGGCTCCTTTAAACCTGCAGATACCCTGTATGAAGCAGAAAGTTGATTTAATGACGTGTTTTTCTGAGCCGTCATTGACTAGTCCTAAAAAACCTGCGAGGAGAAAAATGGATGCAGGCTTTTTATTCTTCCTATTGGATGATGACATAGATACAGCTGAAGTTTGTTGAAGCACTCTTCCAAAAGTCATATTAAGGGTGTCGGCATAAATGAAAGTCTGATGTGCTTGAATGTAACAGACCACGTACACGAAGCTTTTTTATGCACGTGTCTGTAAAAATAAACCAACGTCGACTTCCCTCCTTCAAAACTGTAGATCAAGGACTCCTCTCTGCGCAATTTGGTGAAAAAGAGAGAAAGAAAGGGAGAGAAAACAAGAAAGAAGATAAAAAGGGAAAAGGAAAACTGCCAGGCTGTTTGCTCCCACCTGTCTTGACTTGAAAGGAGAAAGCGGGAGAAAACAAAGACGCCTGGGAAGACTTGAAAAGGGGAACAAAAAGTAGAGAAGAAGAGGGGGAGAGAGGAAAAGGAAGAGAGCAGATATGTGAGCAGCCCCAAAAGGCACGTCGGTGTTTGAAGCCGAGGCGCTGGAACAAGCAGCGGCTTTGACTTCATAGAGAATCAGTCCCGGGGTAAACGACTGGAGTGGAAGGAGACGTTTGATACTGGGAGCGCTGGAAGGGAAGGATCGCTCATTAGATGCCTCCACCAGCACCGACGCACTAAACCACAACCACACCGCCTGCAATGTCTAAGGGATTAGGATATGTAAACAAGGCAGAAAGTTATTTTGGAAAAGCCCCATAAGAAAATAAAAAAAGAAACACTTGCTGATATTTTTCACCTTCATGAATTAAATTTCTTGAAACTTGAAAGCCCGCCCAGACTTTTTTCTCGCAACAATACGTGATTCATTAAAAGCTAAAGGTCTTTCTTAGTTCTGCTCCAATAGGAACGCTTTCTTATAAACTCTGATTTTTGGTGATAAACGCAACACATTCTCACACCCAAAGCGTCAATAAATGACTATTCGGTATGCCCCAGCGCGTCAGGAGATGACTATCAGGGACACATTGATGACGCAGCGTCCCAGAACGTCGGTATCCGACGCCGGTGGTGAGACGGACATTAGAACGACTTGTGAACTATTTAACCTTCCCCTCACCCCAATCCTAACCTTAAGGTCACAGTTACTGACCTTAAGGTTAGGATTGGGGTGAGGGGAAGGTTAAATAGTCGAATAATGTCCGTGTGACCGCGGGCGTCAAACACTGACGCCAGCAGAGCCACGTGTCCCTGCGTGTCCCTGATCGTCGTCTCCTGACGCGCTGGGGCATCCCGAATCGTCATATATTGACGCTTGGTCACACGCATCATATTTTGACGCTTTGGGTGTGAGAATGTGTTAATAAACGTTTTCAAAACTGTGTTTAAAGGCCAAGTTAACTTTTTTTTACTTTTTATTAACGATCAGGTTTTCTAAGTTTCATATGAGGGCTAAACGTGAAAATGGTCTCCTACCCCTATTTCCTGTATTAGCCACCAATGAAAAATAGGCGAGGAAACGTTCAGATTAGAAAAGCCAGTGACATTAGCACATCATGATGTCAAGTTAACATTCATGGACCCAACCGTCTTGGCTCCCAACAAGGAAATCTGCGGTTGATTTAGCCTCCAGGAGAGAGTAGTGCACTTCTCCGCTAGTAGAAGCTAAGTGTTAGCATTAGCAACTCCACCACATGGCACTCCTCAAGGCTTGTGTTATTTGTGGAGATAAAACATCAACATTGCAGAGAAAACAGTCAGTGGTAGAATAATGCTGCTGTTAGCCAATCAGAAGCAAGATGTCCGAATGTCAGATAATAAGACTCCTGCTGTGTTGTGCTCACTTCTCCTCTGGCTCACTCCGACTTCCTGAAACAGCCGGCTTTTAAAAAAGCCAAAGAGAGATGTTTACAGTATCTAATCCAGTGGGGTCTGCACTAGCTAACGCTACTTCACCGACATTTAACAGAAACGACCTCTAAGAAGCCGCATCATCCTTTTGTTTTACTCTTATATTGAGTAAGGAAGGCTAGAGGCTAGCGGTGAGCTAACAATGAGCTAACGCTGAATTAGAAATGAATAGGCAGCTCTAACAGAGCTGCTTTTCCAGTTACCAGCAACTCGATACTACAGTGAAATGTTTTTATCGACTTTGCTCGTCATCTAGAATCCTCTGCCACCAACAGCCAAAACTCACGAAAGAGGAGTGAGAGCCACTCGTGTTTTGGAAAAGGGCTGCAGTTCTCACATTTGACCACAGGATGACATTTATACTGCATTATTACATCATGCACCTTTAAAACAACGTGTTCTATGACTGTTTCCTTTGTTCTAACATTTTGTTTTTAAGCTGTGTGTGTGTGTGTGTGTGTGGGGGGGGGGGGGGTTAGGACAAGTTAGTGCGAGCGTCTAAGCATCCGTTCGCTCCTCACCTCGCTATAGGCTCCACAGGAAATGATCCGTGAATTGTAAGACAAACAGATCTGTCAAAGTCACAGAAGAGGCAGCGTGGGCCTCAGATGTACATATTTACTATAATCAGCTTCATGAGAAGAAAATGTGAAGCCGAGTCTGCAGTGTGTTGGGTTTATCCTTCTTAATGATGGCTCACCTTTACTTTAGAGTCAAATTTTACATCTGCAGCCTTTTTTCTTGTGTCTCCTTTCTTGTTTCTCTTTTAATTAAAGAACAAAGAATGAAAGAAAATGCATCAAAGAAGTTCCAGCTGTCAGGATGGATTCATGTGTGTGTGTGTGTGTGTGTGTGTGTGTGTGTGTGTGTGTGTGTGTTTGCACATACTGTGAAAGAGTGTGCTCGCTCAGACGTAAACATGCTGCAAGTGTTGCTGCTTCCATTAACCTCGGCGAAACAGGTAACCTGTTTACATGACAGCGGTTTAGTTGGATGCGTGACTTCCTGTGCGAGTGTTGCAGAGGTTTATTTGTAAATGAAAGCTCACGAGTTAAGTGCTTTAATCTTTGTGGCTGCATGTGTGTCGGGGGGGGGGGGGGGGCTGGAGCCGACGCGGCGTTCGGGTGTAACTGTATAAACGGGCCGCTGCCTCGGCTGCATAATGAAGGACGCCGATCCGCTGAGTTTCCAGCTGTGTTCAGACAGAGCACCCAACACGCTTCCGTCTGCACAAAGATTCCCAACCTTAATTCCTTCATGCTGCCTCTTTGTGTCTTTTATGCTCCCCTGTTAACACATTTCAGCTCTTCTTTGTCTCTTCCTATTTGTTTATTTCTCTCAGCCTTTGATTCTCCTCAATTTTTCGCCTGTTAATCCCCATTGATGCTCTAAATTAAATAATTGAAACTTCTCTGTGTCTTCAGACTGATAATCAGGCTCAAGTCCCATTTTGGTTTCACTCCTTTATGAACTCTGTCAACAAAAATGTAGGTTTGAATGTTTTGGCAGGGCAGAACAATCACATCCATGTCTGGCCTGTTGGGCTTCACACATTAGTTCCAGTATTAGACGTGAATACAAAACCGGGTGGTTGTTTGATGCTTCAAAGGTAAGATATGTGTGAGTTTTTTTGTTTTAGGTCAACGTCAAGCAACCAACAGGAAAATCCATCGTGTCATTCATTCAAATGCACAGAGAGGAGCCATTAATGCGCCGGGGAGGGCAAAAAGATTCAGCCAAAAGGTTTTATTGCAGTTTTAGCCTTTGAAGAAGGAATTCTGTGTCTTTTTCTCTTTATAGTAAAATCAACAGGCATTGTGTTTCATATCATTGGAAAGCCTGATTGGGCAGATCTCCCACTTTGCTGAGGCAAACCCGCCCAGACCAATCACAGCACTGTATTTATGTTGACTGACGCCACGAAACTCTGAAAACAAAGACCTCACAGGTGATTGCGACAGGTGGATCGCTCTGAAAAGTGTGTGTCGGACCCACTAAAAGTCCAAAATTCCCCTGCACGAGTAAATCGCCCATCGTCATTTGTTGGACTGACAAAAATCACTTGGAAAATTTGTCGCTGAACCTTAGAGAATACCAACATCCCAACATTACAGGGAACTTCGGCACTTCTTATCGAGCGTGCTAACAGTTTTAGCTGCTCCTTCCACAGAGGCACATTTCTTAAGTTTCACCTCATAGAGAAGATGACTAATCAACCTTCCAGTGATGTCTTCTACACCATTGGTTTTGATAATGGTGAATGGCTGTATTTGTATAACGCCATCTTAGGGTTCTACAACAGAGTTACATTATATAATCCTTTCGTTTCACTGAAAAAGGAGCAGACAGAACTAGGGCTGTCGCGGTTGAGGAATTCCCCCTGCGGTGATTCAGGGTGGCTTAATATTGCGGTGTGCGATATTATTGCAGTCCTTTTTTTATTGCAGTACTATCTAAACATAATGTTTACACATTTAAAAAAGGTTAAAAATTGCCATGCCTTCTTTTATAACACTTTACTGAATGCAGATCAAAGGGCAGTAACAACACAGATCGCAGTAACGTTTGTTTGTCCGACTTAAAAACAACAAAATTCAGGAGAAGGTTAAACTTTTAAATGCAAATTTGGCTGCAGCATCTAACAAATAAGAAACAAGTCCCCATTTTGTTTAGTTGTTTAAAATCAAGCATAAAAAATTACATGTACCGGGCGCGCGCGCGCCGGGGGGCGGGCGCACTATCATTTCACTTTCACTTTCACACACACGGATGACGGTGATTTATAGCTCGGTCACGTCCTTGTTACCTACAAGGAAAACCAGCATGTTAACCATATACGGTTTGAGAGAGGATCTGAGAGGGGTGGCAACATTTGCAGCAACACTGAAAACCCTCTCGGATGGTGCGCTCGTTGCACTAACGCACACGTACTTGCGTGCGACTCTGGCGAGCAAAGGGAATCTCTCTCGGTTGTTGCTCCACCATGTCAGGGGGGTTCTTTAGGGTGGATGCATTCCTCCTGCAGGTAGCGAGTGAGCTCCAGCTCGGCTCAAACTCTCTTCGGGACGGTTGCAGAAGCAGTGCTTGTCCGGGACTTCAGCAGGTCTCCGAGCGTTTATTTATTTATTTATTTATTTTGCCGCTGGTGGCAGCTCCGTCTCGGCCAAGGACTCTGGCTGCGCCAGTAGCGGATCTAGGAATTTTGTGAGGATGGGGCCATCAAGGGGCCACAATATTTATAGAGGGGCCACGTACAGTCCAACATACTTGCATACTATTCCCAGTTTTGTATGGTAGATACAGTTTACCACCCACTCAAATCTTCTGTTAGATTTCACTCACTATTTTGCTCCTTAGCGCCACGCGGCCACTAGTGTTTGGACTCGGAATTGCATCCACCTATAATCTCATAACCGCACAAAGGACAGATGAGTGACAGGACAGGGGCACTACAGGGGCCAATCATATTTCAGGAGGGGCCAGTGCCCCTGTGGCCCCGCCCCTAGAACCGCCAATGGGCTGCGCAGCAGCTGACGTACTGAAAACCAAAGCGCTCCCAAAGGAGCGAAGTAACGTTTCGTTTTGATACCAGTGCAGCCATCCTTCTCAACATGCATCATTGAGTTGAACCAAGTTCAGTAATCGCGGTGGCGCATGATGCAGCGCGGTGGGCGTCTTCATATTGCGATATTTCATTTTTGCGGTTACCGCGACAGCCCTAGACAGAACTATGAACTTGTTTAGCCCGTCCAAGTAACATGGAATAAAAAATACATGTATCTGTATGTAAATGTAGTTTAAATGTCTTCCCACAATAGCTCATGTAGATTCTGTCTGAGTTATACCATAAAAATCCTGCAGTTCCACTAAAAGAGTATTTACCTGCAAAACAGCCTGTTAGCTCAGCTTTCTGCTGCTTCCTCTGTAGAACGTTAGCAGTACACAGGTTAGCTCCAGTAGCTGCAAAGTCTCTGATGTTCCACAGGTTCCTGAAAAATTAGCTAACTTATTAACATAAACTGTAATAATTAATTCCATGAAACCAGTAATGAATATGTTAAGATGAGTTTTTAAATACGTCTCTCTGGAACAATAGATCATTGTCCTGAGGCTAGCACAATGGCTTGCTTAGCAGCTAGCTAGTGAGCTAACGTCTGGTTAAAACCAACTTAAAAAGTGGCTTAACTTACAGATTAACTAAGAAAAGATAAAATATATTATTAATACTCACTTTAGATCCTCAGTAGACACCACAGACAGCAGAAATAACGTGTTTGGGGCTCAAAATTCATGTTGTTGACCAGGTGGGAAAAAAATATGTCTTGGAGGCTACATCACTTCTGGGTAACTGAACTGTCACTCAAGAGAAACCACTGTCCTATGGGAGAGGACTTCTCAGAAGTCCCACCCACCTGAAAGGGTTGTGTCAGAATTGCAACCAAAAACTCGGGGATTGCAAAGGAGAAAGCCAGGAAGTGTAAGTGCAAATCTGGTAGTGAGAGCAAAGCTGTGAGCAGCGAGAATGAAACTAAGGAAATTAATAACAAAAACACATGGAGGCAAACAGATAAAGGAAACATACTTTGTTACTCATTTTAAGAAGTTGATTCAGATCGAAAGTTTTACTTTTGAAACCAATGTCTTTTCTCTCAATGTCTTAAAATTTGTTTGCTCTCCAAAGTGTGTTTCTTGATCCTATTGGCACAAATCTAATCCCATAGATAGAGGCGAGGCTGCCGTACACAGGCGCCACCGGTCCCTCCGACCACCACCAGCAGGCAACTTGGGTCAAGTGTCTTGCCCAAGGACACAACAGCAGCATTCTCTGGTCAGAGCTGGGATAGAACCTGCAACCTGCTCTACCTCCTGAGCTGCTGCAGTCCCACAATAAAGAGGCGGAATAATGAGTGAAAGCACAAATGTGGTTTTGAGGGGTGTAATTTCTGGATTCTGGTTCTGGATGAACATGCGTCAACACGGGTTTCCTGTTGCCCCTGTTGGTCCGCGATGAAGCTACTTTTACAAAACTTGTCTAACTTTAGTCATGAAACGTACAACGTCATTTCTGAAATGAAGCATCTGAGACTCCCAAAGCCTAGATTTAAGTTAATATTTCTTTAGTTACGTGTCGCCGTGTGGTCCTCCAAGGCATGAATCTAATAAAGCACTGTAGACCCGGATAATAGCGTTTTTGAGAGGATTGGTTGGTTTTGACTTCACAAGATTTCTGACATGTTTTCTTTCTTAATTCCTTCAAAAAGAGCTCCTTTTACTCCCTCTGGGCTAACAGCCTTCACACATTGATTTGAATTACTCGAGTAAGAAAGATGTTGACAGCTGTTTGCCTGGAATCGGGTCTCTCTCTCTCTCTCTCCCTGCCTCTGATTGATCTCACTGTCCGGACATTTATAATATTCCCCTCAGTCTTTTCCTCTCTCTCCATTTAAAACGTATTATCTCCTCTTTCTGCATTGTGTCGCTTACTTTTCAGGCTTGGAGGAAGGCAGCTTTAGAGGGAAATGAGAGACAGCAGGAAATTTTGTTGTAATAATTTGTCCTTGCACTTAAAAAGGCAAAATATTTAACCTGCAGAGTGGTGAAGGAGGGAAGCAGGCAGCAGGGTGGAAGAAATGACAAGCGAGAGAATTATTAAAATGTCTTCAGGGGGATGAGGGTGGCGAAGCATTTTCCAACACAAGAATAAGAAGACCAGCTAAAAAAGAGCATTAGTTGAAGAGAGCTTTCAAACCCAGAGCTGATGGTGGAGGTTTTACCTTCCAGAAAAAAAAGTGATGTTTTGTGTGTTAGAAAAGCTCAAAAAGAGAGTGAACGTGCTTTCATCTCTTCCTTTTTTAGTGTGTCTGTGATCTCAACTCTGGAGGATTCGTTTCAGCGCCTTTGAAATCGTGTCCCCGCTCCCCTTTCTGCTTTGCTTCCTTCCTGCTGTGTGTGTGTGTGTGTGTGTGGGCGTGCATGCGTGTGTGTGTGTGTGTTACACGCCTGGCTAACAGTGGCAGCAACACAGATGTGCTGATAGAAATCCAGAGGCTAGCAGCTTTAGGGACACACACTCACAAATACACTCAGCGTGGCGACGGGGACACACTCATCCAGAGGCACTGAATAAGGATGTGTTATTGTATCCCTGCAAGACACACACACACGCAAATGAACACACACATGAACACACCTGAACACACACATACGCATGCACACGCACTTACACATGAACACACATGCACGCACACACAAACAAACACACATGCACGCACACACACACACACAAACAAGCACACACGCATGCATGCATGCACACGCGGGCAGGCGGGCACGCGCACCCACATGAACACACATGCACTCATGCACACACACACACACACACACACACACATACATGAATACACACTTGCACACTAATGCATGCATGCATGCATGCACGCACTAACACGCGAGCACACACACACAAACGCACACACGCACTCCCACACTGTCACACATTGAGTGTGTGTGTGTGTGTTAAATAATTCCTCTAACTTTATCCTAATTGACCTCTCTGTGTTTTTCTTCCCCCTCGTGATAAAAATCACCCTCCCTCCTCATCTCCTCCTCTCTGATTCTAATTCACTTAAAGGGATAGATTGTTTATCATCCTATCTGAAGCTCCGCCCTCCTTCCATTCTTTACCTTTCACCTCCCCACCGCTCTGCATTTTCCTTTTTATTTTCTTGCAGAGGCTCCCCTCCATCATTCCGGGTAATTAGAATGAGAGCAGAGAGAGAGAGCGGGATGAGGAAGGTGTGGAGGAAGAACGAGGGAAGACGAGGAGAGCAAATGCATGTTTACATTCATCCGCTCTAGGCTGCAGTAATGGTGGACAGCTTCTATTGTTTCATTGGTCTAAATTAGTGGCCGTCATCCCAGCAGCCAATCAGCACACCAGTAATATCCCCCCTCTTTCTTCTAAGCATTCAGAGGCAATTTCTTCTTGTGTGTATCTCTCCGTTTATCCCTCCATCTCCGTGGTAATAACGCTAATTCTCTCTTCCTCTCTTTTGCTACATCATGTGCAAACAGCCATTATAAGGCTGTGAAATCTACTGTGAATCTCAAAAGCACTAATGATCCAACAACCACTTAAATAGCACACACACACACACACACACACACACACACACACACACACACACACACACACACACACACACACACACACACAATATCACACAGTAGAGTGTCATCAGAGTTGGAAAACATTCTAGGGAATATATGTAATTAAATACCAAATGCCTCTTGTAATGCCGGCATGTTAAATTAATGAATTGCATGTTTTTACACGGGAATTATTTTATGCAAATGCTATGGAATATAAGAGTAATTACAGTGGAATCATAGCGCTGATGGCATTATAATTATGGTCTTTCTCTCCTCTACGTCTTTGTCTGTGCTGGTTACGTTGCACCTCCATCATGTAGGTGAGTGATTTCCCTTATTTAGTTTATTGCTGTTTTTACACCATTACAAGTCTATTAAGTTGATTAAAACTCACCAGAGACTCGGTTAAACATCTTTTATTATTTTTTTTCCAAACATACACACATTAGTTAAGGAAATTGCAGCTGCAGGATTTTTATTTTTTTTTTACTTTCTTGATCCTGAGGAAGTAAAAAACATCAGAATCTGCAGCGTGAACAAGTTTCCCTGGAAGAACATGCCTTTACCGATGTTCTTTCTCCTTCTGCTTGTCCCTCTGGGGCCCTTATAAAGAAGCCACACATGGCTACTTATCCTAACACTCTGAACATTCCTAACGCGCACACACACACACACACACACACACACACATCGACAGCAAACGCCTAAATGCTTCAGTTTCTGTGCTCTTCAAAGGAGTATGGTTGGATGATGCTGTGACTTGACACAGCAAAGGCATTGTGAGGATGTATGAGTGCCTGTGAGGGACATTTGTGGGGGCTGCATTAGAGATAGGGCCATCATGTGCCACCGTGGATTAGAAATGTGTTGGATTTTGCCCACTTGAGGATGAGTGAGGCGTGAGAGCACTTGTCTGTCAGGGAAGCTGCTGATGACGACTCGCTGCCGTGGCGATATGGGATGCTGATATCTGGGTCGTTCTATAGGTTCCTGCTCGGGCACAAACCTTGAATCGTGACTCGTTTGTGTTTTTTTGCAGCTGAAATCCTGAGAGAGCGATCAAAACTATTATAGAAGCACACTGCTGTTTGTTTTTGGACCTCTCATGCCTTTAAAGCACTTTTCCCTCTCTGACCTTGTCTTTTCAGGCAGATCTCAGAGAGGTCTTCCCGCTAAACCTTTTCTTTCTTCCAAATTCAATAAGCTAATGGAGACAGCGGAACGTGCTTGTGGCCGTGCGTGTTTTTGTTGATGTGTGTGTTTGTTTGGAAGCTGTTAAAGCAGACTGCCTATATTGGAATTGCCCTGTGGTGAAGAAAGGGGGATTTGGGATGTCTCAATAGCTGAAGTTTTCCATTTGTGCCTAGACTTTTTCCACTCTGAGCTGTGAAAGAGCAAATAGCTAGCCTAAGCTTGGCTATAAACAGACTCACACACACCGATATTCTTTTGCATCACAGTCAGCATGTTCCCGCGGGGTGTGAAGAATTTGTGATTCGGTGCTTCTCTGTGGAGTCCTCTTCTTTTGATCCAACACACACATCAGCTGACACCTTTGGAGGATTCACTGCACTGTGTTGGATATTTGCTTTGTCCATCATCCCGGCAATAATACAAAAGCTCTGGGAATATCTCTCTCCCATTTCTGGAATTGGTTCTATTGCTCTCTCTCTCACGAGAGCTGACCTGTTAGTTTGCCCCTTCCACTCATCCTTGCTGCCTCCCGCTCGCTCTCCGGTTCCTCCTCATCCCTCAGGCTAGGGGAGAAGTTTGGTGCCCTTTCCCTCCATCTGGGGTCTTGGTTTAGGACAGAGAATCAGTCACAGTTTCACATATTAGATTAGAGGAGAGGGGGAACCAATTTGCCCTCTCCTCCTTCGCCTAATCTTCCTCCCAACCTGCTCCTCCCTCCTATTCCCAAACAAGTTTAAGTGCCACCATCTTTTCCTTTGACATTCTTTTTCTCTGTTATATGAAAATGTTTTATGAACAAATCTATGGATCAAAATCGCCCTTTTGGCTCCTCCATCATCTGTATCTAGGTTAACTTTTATATTCTTATGAAACGACGACTGTCCAAACTCTGTTTGTGTTTTAGATGATTTTTCTTTTAGTTTGCTTCATTTTCAGCCTCAATCTTGCATTTAAATACTTTCAATTTCCTTTTGAGTGAATTTCTCTCTCCATCCATTCCTCCTGTCTGCCTCTCCTCTAATGACCCCGTCTGTCCTGAGGAATGGAAAGCTTGACTTTTACCTTTAGCCAGCTGTAACTGACACACTGGCAGCGGGCCAGAATATTAACGTGGATAGATGTGCTTTCCTTTTGATTTAGCGCCACTGCGTTTATTGTAGCTGGCTTACTTTTGTGTTGTGAATCTGTCATATTCACAGCACTTCCTTCGACATTTTGTTTTCATTGAAGTCATATTTAACCCAATAAACTGTAAATATCAGCGAGAGAGCAGGAAGTCCTCCTTAAGAGTACTAGTGCTCCTCTTCCTCAAAAGATGAATGACTGACTGTTAAGAGGGGGAAATCCCAACAAAACACCTTTCATGTTTATTTCTTCTGTGGTTCTTTTTTTTTTACATTTAAGCAGATTTATCTTAGGGGTGGGACTCGATAAAAAGATTAATCTCATTAGTTAGAGGCTTTTTGATTAATTAATCTTGATTAATTGTGTTTTAATCGTTCAAGTCAATTTGTGCCTGACCAATTTTTTTTAGAGGATCAGCAGTCCAGCTGACTATCATAAAGCTCTGGTCGCTGTTTAAATGCTCAGTTCTCCTCATTTTGCTGCTTGAATTTGAAAATCTCATTGGATCGGGAGCAAGACACTTTCAAGGAAATGGGAAGCTGCTGTAACCTGAGGAAGATCAACCATGATGTCACTCACGAGACGTCTACCAACACATTCTCACACCCTAGGCGTCAAAATATGACGCGTGTGACCAAGCATCCATACATGACGATTCAGGACGCCCCAGCGCGTCAGGAGACAACGATCAGGGACAAATAGCTGACGTAGCTTCCCAGAACATCAGTATTCGACGCCGGTGGTGAGACGGACATTAGAACTACTTGTGAACTACTTAACCTTCCCCTCACCCCAATCCTAACCTTAAGGTCACAGTTTTTGGACCTTAAGGTTAGGATTGGGGTGAGGGGAAGGTTATATAGTCGAATAATGTACGTTTGACCGCGCGCGTCAAACAGTGACGCCAGCGGAGCCATGTGATGCAGCGTGTCCCTGATCGTCGTCTCCTGACGCGCTGACGTTTGGTCTCACGTGTCATATTTTGATGCCTTGGGTGTGATAATGTGTTGTGTCTACATGCTTTGCTCCAGGGTTAAAGGGCAGTCAAATAAAAATAATGACAATGGCTCCTTGTGCTAAAATCCACCAACAACAATGCTGTATAAACTCAACACTGGAAGGTAAAATCAGAATTTAAATCCTCTTTTTGTGAATTTTTTGCAGTTTTCTTTACCATAACAACCTAATATTATGACCAATAAATCATTTTCAGCTGTGAACTCTACAAGTTTTACATCCCAGTAGTTAATTACAACATTCATGACCTCGGTGTAAATCAGGAGCCACTTTCTTTGGAAATCTGTCTATTTTTGTGTGCGCTGGACCTTGAAATGCATCGTTTTTTCCTCCTCTCTCCCCTTCTCTAAATTAAATTAAAATTGCCCACAAATGAAGTGGAACGTGTAGTGTTTCTTTATTTGGCGCTTCTGGCCGGGGCATTGATTATGCTAACGACCTGCACATGCAAACGTTCATTAACAAGATAGCGCTCATCAGATTGAAACGAGGAAATTGGTGCTGAGAGTTTCTGCTGTGAGGAGAAGTTTGTGAACTTTTACATGAGTTCGTCTCGCAGGAGGATGTGAGGGAGAGCAGTTAGGAGCTGGTTTGGCCTGAAAAATGGGGGAAAATCAAGTATTTATGGTGTTTTTTCCTGTGTGTCACTGATTTTCTTTCACCAAGTGTCTGATTTTAAGCAGCGAAACAAACTTTTGACACCGTTTTCCTTCAAGGTGTGTTTTTATGTGTGGGGCCAAGAGCGGCCATGTTTCTTCTGAGGGCGGTCCTCAGGCGCTAGTAGGGTTGTCACGGTGTGAAAATTTAACCTCGCGGTTATTGTGACCAAAATGATCACAGTTTTCGGTATTATCGCGTTTTTTTTTAAGCATGTTAAATTTTCAGGAAACTAAATAAACCCTGTATGTCAGGAAATATTGTCCTCAGTTTGTGTCTAAATTTCGCCAACAATTTGTTATTTTGTAATTATGTTGTTTATTTGTTTACATTTTTCCCCTTTAGTCTTTAAAATAGCAATTCTTGACCATAGCTTCTTATTTTTTGTCTGTTTGATGTCATCATTTTAAAAATATTAGATCAGATGATACTCAGTACTCAAGTAGCCTTCTAATCAGATACTTTTTTACCCTTACTTGAGTAATAAACCCTATATCAGGAGAATATTGTCCTCGGTTTGTGTCCTTCCAGTGAGCTTTGCAGATTTGGGAAAATGTCATCAGGCAGTAATCATTGTTAAATTCATAATTATTCTCGGAGAGAGACCAACTCTTATCTGCCCCTGGGAGTCCCGTAATGCATAGCGTCATTTCAACATGGGGGTGTCCGCGACACGGTTTATATGCAGGTAGCGGCGCTGCGGCTGCTTTATATAGCGACTCGTTGCATTCTCCCTCAACCCAAATCCTCGGATCACGCATTTTAGCTAAAACGCTAACGTTAGCTTGCCTTGCGTTGACTGTAGAGTTGTGGGTGATGGTCACGCAGATGTGTCATGAGATTTGAAGCGTTGCTGCCTTTCACAGACACTTTTTCTGCATGTGCTGCAAACAGGATCGCCGTCTTCTATCAACTGTCCCTCGGCATTCTTCAGATATCCAAAACATGCCCATACTTCCCACTTTGTCTTCTTTGAGGGATTATAAATGTCCTGAGCACTGCCGTCTCCTCCTTTGGCCATTATTTCAGCTTTAGCTTCAAAAAAGTTTTGGTCGTAAACAACAAAGTGCGCATGTGCCGCCGGCAACTTCAGCAGATGATACGGTGACTGGTAAGGGTCACCGCGCCTACACCGCAGCCATGGTAATCCACCGAGATAATATAGTTTTTTAAAAAACAAGACGGTCATTATTATTGTCAACTTTTTTTTACCGGGGTTTACCACTACACCGGTTACCGTGACAACCCTAGGTGCTACAGGCTTTGGATTGAGGGTTTTTCTTTTCTGAATGTTAATTTTACTTTGCCAAAACAGTAAGACCATCAGGCTAGTAACTGCTTTGATGCCTTTTTTATTAGGATGTGGCCTAATCCTGTTAGGATTATTCTCACACAGTTCTTATTGTGTTGGATTATTTGTCCATTTGTAGTATTTTGATTGTTTTGTTTCTATTTGGAGCAATAAAACAAAAATATTTCATTCTACAGAGCAGGCTATTTAAAGGAATTGCACATTAAAATGCAGATAAACATAACCTTTCAGTTTTGGTGCTGATTGTTTCTATTTTTAGACGCATTATTGAGATTATTTCAATAGGGTTTATTTAGAAATAGGTTTATTTTGAAAGGAACACCTCGGCTTTCAGCCAACACCAAAGAGCTCAGTGGAAAAGCGCCATACGATGTGTTTGATACCCTTCCCTCTGAATAATGGGATGCATTGATCAGAAGAAGATGGGAAGAAAAGAAGAAACATGAGAGAGAGCTAATTATGAGGTCCGATCCTTTCCATCAAAGATAATGAAAATCTTGGACATTCTCCCAAACCTCTCCCGAGTATTCTCACCATCATCCTCTTGCAGTTGCATGTAGTTTATTCCCCAAACCACTCCAAAGAAGAAATGCACCATTAAAGGAAACCTGAAAACAAAGCCATATTTCAGCATTTAACACCTCCATTTAAAATATATCAACTTCTCATATGCTCTCTCCTGGCCTAACGGACCTGGAAATCATTCAGCCGTGAACATTATGCTAATACTCACTAAGCCCACTCTCCCTGCCTCCCTTTGTGAGTGTCTGTCATTCTATTTATCCTGATAAACAAGTCTGATTTTCAATTATCTCTATTCAGATGAGGCTCGCAGCAGCATTAGCTCTGAGAGGTGCACGCCGGGTGTGCGTGTGCATCCGTTTGACGGGTTCCAGCTCTCTGTCGCCGTCCGAGTCGCCTGATTGTGCTTTTGGTGTCTCTGCGGTGTGTGTGTGTGCGTGCTGCGATTAAGGATTTATGCGCCGTATACGCTACCTGGCTTCCCTCGCTTATTTTTTATGGAGGTGCAGTAAAGCTGTAAAGCAGTGTCTTCTGTTTTACCACCCACTCACACCCCTGGGGTTCCTCTCCTCGGCACACGAAGGGAACTCGGTTCTGACATAAGCAAACAAACTAGTAAAGGTGGTGTTGATCACACGAGCCGACGCAAACAGAAAAGAGAAGGACAATAAAAGCAAAACATGATTCATCTTGCTGTTTCTGAGTGTCTCTCCAATCCTCCCATCTTCACCTCCCCCTCCCTTCCTCTGTCCTCTATTTATGCATTCCCCTTGCTCGACGCGGCGGCCGATGGAGAAGTTTTTAGTATGCAGCCTCTCTCAAGGACAGAGCCTTGTTAGAAAGCCTATTGAGCTGTGGAGCGGTGGCTCGCTGCAGCCCGCCAGTGGACTCGGTTCATCTCTCTTTCCCGGCATCCCCCGCTCCCTCCCACTCATTAATGATGTATTAGTATATTAGGCGTTGGATATTGGGTCGGGGACCCTGCGACGGACTTCATCATGACGGTTCTGCATGGAGAGGGAACAGCGAGGAGGAAAAGGAAAGCAGAGCGCATACAGATGTACAACCATCCACTCGAGCAGAACACACGCTATACACACACACACACAAATATAAAATAAACATGCTGAAACTTAATAACACACACGTCAATATTCATGAGCACGAACCGCTAACTCGGGTTATTTAGCTGGAGTGGCTGGATTAGCAGCTCTGCCGCTGATGTTGTTGATGATGCTGTTAGCGGGAAACAATGGCGTCCGTACGCCCCACGGTCACCCGGGAGACCAAGGTGATTTCCCACAATGCATTTGCTCCCTGCATCGTCTGTCTGTCATGCAGAGTGATGCATTTCAAGCACTGAGCAGCAATAATTGTGGTTTTGTTGCATTTGTTTGCAGATGTATTATGGAGCAGCCTCCTGTATAATTCATACAGTCAGTTATTGAATTGTTATGAGGCTTTAGTAGTTCTGTTGGTCGTTTTCATCCTCTGGTCTCTTTATGTTCAGCCCTAAACTATATTGTAGGATGCTTTTGATTTCATTAGCTCTGTTATTTCCTCCAGCCCATGTTTACTTTATTCCCTTTTGCTTCACATCTTTGGCTCTTTATGTTCTTCCTCCTCAACACCCCCTAAAAAAAAATAAAATCCATCTTTCTCTTCCTTGTTTGATTTTCCTGAAGTCCTCCCTCTCTCCATCCTGCTGTGAGAGTCCAATCCGAACACTCCCGTTAACAGAAGATCAACAGGACACACACACATTAGCACAGATCCCTGCATCAGCATCCGACCATCACGTATTTCTCTTCTTCTTCTACGCACTCAAACCAAAGCCAGGTTTTCTGTTTTCCTTTGAGCTCCATCGTTGCCGCAGCACTCTTGTCCCTTTCTGGGGAAACGAGCAATGTTTGTGTGTGTGCGTGTGCGTGTGCGTGCGCGTGCGCGTGTGCGTGTGCGTGTGTGTGTGTGTGTGTGTGTGTGTGTGTGTGCGAAACAAACAGGTTTTAACTACTGAAAACTGAATAACAAGCTAAATTTAAGGAAAAACTGGTTAGTTTACTCTTTATCTTCTGTTTTTCTTTTTTGCACAATAAAATGGAGATGTTTCAATTTTTGGTTTGAGAATTTATACCGAATGCCAATTTTTTTGCAGTGCTCTGAGCTGCCAATGCCAGTTTATTCCAGCTAACTGTACAGTTTTTAAGGAATCTGGTTAAACAGAATTTTTTGATTCTGGAAGATTAGATTAGATGAAGTTTATTTGTAATGGGACAGTACATATTAATGGACATATATATAATTATACATATGTAAACATGCAAGATTATAGCCAAGGCTAATTTCCATCTTTAGTCCGTCAGCAGTTGATAGCTACACATGTGTGAATACAAACAATCAGGAAAACAAATACAAAACAATGTTGTGATCTTGAAATTAAACCCAAAAAAATAAAAGATGAAGAGTAAAAAGATAAAACATTTCATAATACACCCTAATTTGTAAAATTTACTACTTCCGTTTACCCTGTATTAAAACTTAAAAAGTAGCCGCACAAGTTAATATTTTCCATATATACATATAAAATATAGTCATACACCATTTAGTAGCAAGACAATATAATAGTCCCTACCTCGATGGAAAAACACTCTTTGCCTTGTCCTTAAATTTACTGTTATGTATTCTGTTTATGTTTGATTGTGTGAACAGATTTAAGTATCTAATAGCCACAATTTAAGTTCTTTGCTAAAAGAATTCACAGTAGTACGTTCACGGATCGCTGTTGGAATTGTATTCCATGTTCTTGAGGCGTGATGGGAAAACACCGTCTGTGATGGAAACGACGCCCAACAGGTGCAACAAGTTTACCAGAGAGAGGAAAACGTTGGTCATGAGCAGCTTGTGCACACTCACAAAACACACGTTCAATTAGCTGCACAATGCTAAAGCGTGTGTGTGCGTGCGTGTGTATGTGTGTGTGTGCAGGTTCCTTTATTTTGATTAACCAGCCCCATAAATTTGCAGATTTTGCTAATATGAATGTTTATAGATTGTTGGACTTGCTGCATTAAAAGCTCACAGGTGTGATTTAGCTGATTATGTTTCAGACTTCTGAGCCTCTCTGTCGTCACCTCGTGTGAACACAAGAGCAAAACATTTAGCCCCTTGTCACTAGCGAGAGACTTCAAAGGAGACATGTGAAGTTTTGCAGTTATAATAGTTCTGTGGTCGATAAAAAAACATGCTTAGGAAGTTCTTTGCACTAAATCCCTCTTACACGAAGTGATTGAAACGGGTTTATTCTTGAGATTTTTAGTACCTTCCAGAATGAGCCATTTCAGGGCTCAGACAAGCCCATTCACCCGCTCGTGCTGCTACAAGCTGAGAAGCTCTGATATCAGGGAGAGAGTCAGAGTAGAGCTGCCCTCTCGTCCATGTGAGAGGCAGTTCTATTCTACCTTCTCTGTTTGTGACATCACAAATAAGGGCTTTTTGAAACAGTTCATTTTATGCATATAATTGCTAAAAGCAAACACTGACAGAAAACAGATGAGCAGTTTTTTTATGTTTTGAGTGTTTATCGATGCAGCAGACACCCACGCTGCTGCAGCACAAAAGGTGAGCTCTGCATTATGTGTCTCTTTCAAGCCAGTTGGTCAGCAAGTAGAGCTGAGAACTCCTCTTCGGTCTCCCTTCCTCGTCCTCCTCTTTCTGACACTTAAAATATAAACTGTTGGTTGGAGGCTTGTGCAACATCGTAATACTTCACCTCCTACCGCCTGCGAGGAGCGAGTGTTTTTATGGCAGCGCAGCTCATGTTTGTCAATGAGCCGTGATAGGGCGCCACACTGTACGCCGCGGAGACACTTCACCGACGAAAGACAAGAAAGCACGCACGCAATCACGCATAGAATCTAATGAAAATGTTTTATGGATGCATATTAACACCTTTAACTGCTACATTCACAGATCTACTGAATGAGTCCTTCCCACTGATGGAAACATCAAATAAAAGTGTTTTAGGGCTTTAATTTAACTAGAAGGGTGTATAGTTAGTTTTTTCTGCACATACATGGTAGATGATACTTAAATCAGATTTAATTGATGTGTTTTGTGTCTGATCCTTTTGTTTCTGTTTTCGTCTCGTGGCACAAATTCTCTCCCAAATAGGAGCTTTTATTGTGCTGACGCAGCAATAAACGAAATATTTATGTTAAAATTTTGCTTTTTCTTGTTTTAAAACAAATTCCTTTCTCCATCCATCCATTGTCTGAACCCGCTTGTCCACGTAGGGTCGCGGGGGGGCTGGTGCCTATCTCCAGCGGTCAATGGGCAGTCAGGCAGGGTACACCCTGGACAGAGAGCCAGTCCATCGCCAGAGACACACAGGACAAACAATCATGCACACACACACTCACATCTAAGGACAGTTTGGACAGACCAATCAACCTAACAGTCATGGTTTTGGACTGTGGGAGGAAGCCGGAGTACCCGGAGAGAACCCACGCATGCACAGGGAGAACATGCAAACTCGATGCAGAAAGATCCCAGTCCGGTGTCGGTGCAGGATCGGCTCGGGGTCCTTCGACTGCCGATGACGTCACATGACTGCAAATTTACTCAGCTTTCACACACACGTTTTGTAAAGACATCAGCAGTTTTGTTAATAAATTCTTGTTTGTTAACACCTAAATGTTTTCTTTATAATTGTAATTTGTTAATAAAACACCATCTTATCTTTGTTTGGTAAAGAATGTGAAACTGCATAAAAACAACATCGGACTGACAAAACATAGAACAGTTCTTATATGTGAAGCCATATCTGTTTGTATTAATGTGGAGTTCGTCTGTATATTTCCTTAGTTGTTATCTAAATACGTTCTTTGACTCAAAATATTGCTTGGTGTCTTTCAATAAAGTTCTTATATTATATTTTGCCCCATTTCATCAACATCAAGAGCTTTTGAGGGTCGCCGTTTATCATCTGCTTATATTTTACATTTCCTTTAGAAATTCAAACATATTTTCTCCGATAAGTGTTGATTTTTGGACTACAGGACTACAACCGCTAAGACTACGACCGCAAAGTTGTTCTGACCAATCAAAATCATAACGTGGTAACGTAACTTCCGTAAGCTTCATGTTCAGCCAATCAACTACTTTGACGTCATCGGCAGTCGAAGGACCCCAAGCCGATCCTGCACCGACACCAGGAAGCGAACCCAGGACCTTCTTGCTGCAAGGCAGCAGCTCTAACCACTGCGCCACCGTGCAGCAAATTCCTTTTTATTTCATTAATTATTTAACAAATCTCAGATGTTTTAGTTGGACTCTGAAGTTTCTATTAGCTGAATTTAGTTATTTTACATGGCAGTCACTTCCACCGGTGCTAGCACGGTTCAGGTATAATTACGGTGGCCTAAATTGCATAAATGACTCCCCTCGTATCCATCTCATTAACACAAACTCAGAGGACGAGCTTCTACGTTATTGTGGGTTTAGTGTTGAGGTTGCTGATAAGAGCCAGCTGCCTGTCACATCTGGGAAGACTAATGAAAAGGTAAATATGGACCATAAAAAGAAAACATCTGTCAATCACTTAAAGACTCTTCAAATGCTGTTTGATTATTATTATTATTTATGTGTTTTAAGGACTCCAATAGAGCATCAAATCAAAAATTCCACCTTTATTTTCTTGTTTTTCTGTTATGACAGATACATTTGGGCCATATGGGTTTGTTTACTCCCGTCCGATTACTGAAATTATGTTGGGATCACAGCAAAGGAGACACTGAAGTGTTTAAAATGTAGGTTTTCTGTATTATAAAGCCTATAAAGCAGCAAATCCGTGTTGGCGTTAAACTCGCTGTGTGTTAGGATCTGTTTCATGCTGCAGCACCTGCTTTTCTCTGATGGATTCTAAATTAGGCACTCAAATTGCCTTCCACTGAATAAAGCAGCATCTTTAGCTAAAGCGCCAATCAGAGAGTTGATGAAAATGCAGCTTCATCCGATTACACTTTTCTTAAAGCAGTTTTTTTGCAGGGGACTCCATCTAGAGGTGGAAAAGTGCATTGCACCTCAAGCCCCTCTCCCCGCTTCTGTCCCTTCTGCTCCTGCTTCCGTTTTGAAGGTTTCCTCCTTCTTGTACAAACGTTTACTCTTTTAAAGGCAGGTTTCAGGTTTAAGGAGGTAAAACGTAAAATTTTATTCACAACGATGTGACTTCACGACCCAAAATCACGCTGAAACGTGTCGATCTGTCCCTCGATGGTAGATTTTCATGCGATGTGCAGCCTCCGTTGCTAACGCTGGACCACAATGCACCCAAATATCAAATGAAGTTAAATCTGCAGGTAAAATGTCATTTGCTTCTGAGATAATTAATAGTCCAACTACTAATGATCATAGCAAAAGGATTCACTGTTGCTTATTTCTTTACTTACATGCATGACCAGAGGAGATGAATCATAAACATCTCTAACGAGTGTGTTTGCTCCTCACACATCCACAAATCCGTCTCTATTTCTTCTCTTTTCTGGTTTTATGTCTCTATTTCTCCATCTTTATCACGTCGCCACCCCCCACCCCTACCTTTCTCTTCTCCACCCCCCACCCCCCCTGTTCCATCCATTTTCTCTCAATCTATTACAGCTCCTCTCTATTGTGCCCTTCCCTGGGAGACCACGAAGGCAATAAATAGAGCTGTGTGAGGGTCACTCTGTGTAACCTGTGCAGGTGTGTGTGTGTGTGTGTGTGCGTGTGCACGAGCTGTTGGAATGAAACCCACTAAACCACTAGAGCCAGGTTCCTTTGAGCTGTCCTGAAGTGTAATGGGAAAACGGTCTTGTCCTTCACTTCATGCATTTCATGTATGAGCCAGTTTTAAGGAGCGTGCAGCACAAAGACCACGAACTCCGAGCAAGGCCCACGTTTCCTCACTTTTCCCTTCTTCCTGACATCACGGGAAAAAGCAGGAATCACCAGAGCAGATTTTAGGAATATGAAGGTTGGAAACTGATCTGAGTCACCAAAGGCTCCTGAAACGTCGTCCGTGAGGTTGGGAGGAACGGTCACACACCTGTTAGCCAATGACGTTTGTTCTCTTTGTATTACGGCTCTACAGCATCCTCGGATTCCACTTAAAGTCCGAGCACTAACCCGGTAATGGTATGTAGAATTGGTATTCCTGGCGGCGGAAGGGGGTTTGGGGAACAACAGGCTGAGATTGAAAACGAATGTGAACTGCATGATAGTCTGCCTCCTTCCACTTCCTATTGTTCCGTATTCTCCCTCCTGCCTCCCCCCCGTGTCACCGTCTCTCTTCCTTGTCTTTTTCCCTTCCCTCCTCTCCCTCCAGAGGGATTTGACTCTAACTGGCCTTGGCGCTCGTAATGAAACCAAATCTATTAAAAGCCAAAAGCGATGCAAGTTTTAATTTCCTATTCCAGACTTAACCTTTTTGGCTGCGCTGCATTTTCACATCCCCTTAATAACTTTTTACCCTGCACTCCCCCACCCCCACCCCCCTCCCCATCACTCTCACTCTCCAGCTTCCTCTCCTCCATCACTCCCCCTCACTACAACCCTCAGCCCCCCATCGCTCTCAGTGGCGAGGCACAGGCTGGCTCTTCAAGGGCAATATCTGTCAAATGATTCCCCTGTGAAATTAAGACAGAGGCCATGAGAGAGGGGGGTGCAGAGAGGAAGTGGAGGAACAGGAAGAGCGTGTGTGTGTGTGTGTGTGTGTGTGTGTGTGTGTGTGTGTGTGTGCATGTGTGTGTGTGTGTTTTCAGGTGGAAACCTTCGTCTTCTTTCTTCTTCTTCCACCAGAATCAATCTGATCTGACAGGAAAAAATTAAAGGCGTTTAAAGAACTGCCAGCGTTCCCCTTTGTTCCTGTTTTACATTAAAAACGAGCCGTCTGGGAAATAAAAGGCTTTGGGAATGAGGAACGGAGACCACGTCTTCGTTTTTAAAACAGGAGCCGTTCCTCGTCTGGAGTGATTTCTGGATGAGTGAAGGGGCAGATTTCCTGAGAGGATAACTGGAATATTACAAAGAAATCCAGAAGATTCTCTCCAGTTCTCTGTTTCTAAATCTGTTGTTTAGGGAAACCGTTCGTGTCAGCAGTTCAGATGAAACGATCCTGATCCTTCTCTCCTCCTCCATCCTCACAGCAAACACAGCGCCATCTCCTGTTCCACTCCACCGCTACAACCATGGCTAAAACCTTCCAGCAGCATAATGAAAACACTCTTCTCCCCCCCCCCCCCCCCCCCCCCCGCTTTACATTTATACTTTTAATAAATTGCGTACATCTAATTACTCAATATCTCAATTATCAGAGCTGATAAGAGCCGTACGGTGCGCCTCCACCTCTCAAATTTACAGCCCTATTCTGCAAATGCCTAAAATGAAATTAACTTTTTACAAGGTGTCATTGGTGGCTTTTAAGTAGTGAAATTGAAGCACCCCCCTCCTCCTCCCACACACACACACACACCTCGTAATGAGAAGCCATTATTAGGCAGTGATTGGAGCCGGGTGCTGATATTAAAAGTTGCAGGAGAGGCAATATCACCACAGTGTCTAATACTCCAGCAGATATGTCATATATTTTAAGACAGCTGCTCTGCTATTTATAATTAATAGCAATTTAGTCTCTGCAAGAAAAAAAAAAGGAAGACAGCTAACAGAGGAATCTTGTTCCATTAAGTAGAAATTCAGAATCAATGTCAAAGTGACACCGTGCTGTTTTCTGAGTGGGCGGTCCAGAACTTACAGAGATTTTTAAACGTAAACACCAGAGGAACAGTCGCGGGTGCTTTCAGAGAGGAAGTCGGTTTCTCTCTGATTCAGTGTGAAAATAAGTGCAGCGCAAACAAAAGAGGAATGAAGTCGGCCTCTAAAGACACATGAATAAAAATAATCCGTCTTTATTCTCCCGCCTCGCAGTCGTAAATCACTCCTTCCCAAATGGCAGCCTCGTTCGCAGCGACTGTATCAGGGTGGCAAATGGCTGTATCTTATAATAGCAACGTAGCACATAGCAATACTATCTGCGGCGGAGGACTGTAGTGCACGTGTCTCAGCGCTGTGCCCTGGAGCGCTAGCCAGATTACGCCGGCCCAGCGACAGTCTTATAATAGGACTTGCCCATTAAATCATATCAGCACTGCTTTTTATAGGCCAACACCTCGGCTACGACACCATGAAACTGTCTATCACACAGAAATGTGTGTCAGAATCTGTGTGTGCGCGGAGCAGAGGTTGTGTGTGTGTGCAAAAGGAGACATTCTGGGAAGAGACACGTGTGTGTTTTACCAAACGTTGCTGGCGTGTGAGCTGCTCGCCGCTGCATCTGACAGCGTTTCATCTTCTGCTTTTATTAGATCAGCCTTGCGCCGCTGTCACCTCTCCTTTCCCTGTGCTTACATCACTCACACACACACACACGGCGACCATTGGCTTGCAGGCTCCACAAAGACGTTCTGGTTGGTTAGCTGGTCTCTGTTTTGGGTAGGGAGAGGGCACGCACAATGACTTTAAATCTCACATCAGAGTGGGAATATGCAAACTAGGTGGTTGATATGAGCTGGGAACCAAAGTGCGCTCAGGTTGCTTCTGAGCAGGTGGAGATTTCCAGATTTTAACTATATGTGTCAGAATCATTCTGTCATTCAAATTGTAATAAAACATATTATCATTCAGCAAGTTTATGATCTCCTGAATTAATAGTTGAAAAGTTTGCCATTTTAGGTATTATTCCTTTTTTTTTCTTTTAAAAACTTTATGAATCTATTTAATGTATTATTTGGTCATTTGAAGGTTGAAACTGCAAAAATTAATTTACAAACAACATTTTATACTTTTTGTCCTTAATTAGTACATTTGAGTATGGAAGAGGATGAGTGCCACTAAAAAGAAACTCAGAATTCTGAGGAAAAAGTTTTTTTTTTATTGGCCCTAATCCACTTCCATAATGTAATGGTGAGTTTTATAAAACTCATTCTACTTGCAGACTTTAACCTCAGAATTCTGACTTCTGTAGGGAAAAAGTCAGCTTTCCTTATTTAAAGACAGAATTGTTAACTCTGTAAATAAGGTCAGGGTCCTTTTTCACTTCTTTTGCTTCTCCTCAGTTGCCGTAATTGTCTTCCGTACTTTTATGCTGAATTAAAAAAAACGTATTTTACTCGCAGAATTTAAGTTCCGAATTCTGACATTGATCTTGGAATTTTGGTTCTCAAAAGTCAGAATTCTGTGATTAAATTTAGAATCCTGACTTCTGTGATTATGGTTAGAATTATTTTTCTTTTTTATTGGCCCTAATCCTCTTCCGTACTCAATTATTGAGTTTTATAAACTTCCTCTACTCACAGAATTTAATCTCAGAATTCTGATTTGTGAGATTAAGGTCAGAATTTCTTTTCTTCTTATTGGCCCTAATGCTCTTCCATACTTAAATGTTTAGTTTTATAAACTTATTCTACTCGCAGACTTTAATCTCAGAATTATGACAGTTTTTCTCAGAATCCTGACTTCTGAGATTAAGGTCAGAATTATTTTTCTTTCCTTCTTATTGGCCCAAATCCTTTTCCGTACTCAATTATTGAGTTTTATAAACTTCCTCTACTCGCAGAATTTAATCTCAGAATTCTGATTTGTGAGATTAAGGTCAGAATTTCTTTTCTTCTTATTGGCCCTAATCCTCTTCCATACTTAAATGTTTAGTTTTATAAACTTATTCTACTTGCAGACTTTAATCTCAGAATTCTGACTGTTTTTCTCAGAATTCTGACTTCTGAGATTAAGGTCAGAATTATTTTTCTTTCCTTCTTATTGGCTCTAATCCTCCTCCGTACATGAGTATTATTAACCCCATTCTACTCTGACTGTGCAGGTTGTAGTTTCCTGTCTGTCGCGACTGCAGCTTCCCGAGCAGAGCTGTCATGTCACATTTGTCATCTCTGATGGATGACGTCGGCGTCGAGCACAGAAGAGTTAAGGCAGCAATCCCTCAGAGGACACAGCGGAGGAGCTCAGGTTCTTTTTGGACCAAGCAGATTGACGTGTTTTTGTTCTTCCTACTTTCTGTATGGCGGCGTGTTTGCCTGCTCGACTGTGGCGGTGCAACAGCAAAGCTAATTCAGAGGGTGCACATGCGTGTGTGCTCGTGCTCTTTTATTTCTGACAGCTTTGTGATTTCTTCCTCATATTGTCAAATTTTAGATTTGGTTGTGTTGTCACTTTTCATGACATTCCTCCCTGTCTCACTTTGTTATATCTTCCAACTGTAGAAGCCAGATTGTTCTGCAAATTACTGCTCAGGGCTTGCTACGAAATGTCAGTGAAAAGCACTTTTAGAAATGTATTATTTTGCAAATTAAATCCGAGCGTTCTCCCCAGCTGAAACTGTTCAAATGCTGCTGGGGAAAAAAAAGAGAGAAATTTTCTGAATCTGGCCAAGAAAAGCAAACGATCTGTGGGATTTAATTAAAATGCATGACTGCATTGTGATTCGCTGTCATATTTCTGTATCCATACATAACACCTTCCCTGGCATTTACATAAACCCACACTGTACATACAAATACGCAGAAAGAAGGGCAGAAAACACACATCAGGGCTGATGGTGGATCATGCTGCACATACAGAACCATGCAGCAAACACACACACACACACACACACAGGAGCAGAGCTGCTGACAGGCAGGGAAACACACACACCTGATCCCAAGGCCTCTGCACATCTCGGTTAATCCGAGCCGTCAGTCAGAGCTTCGGGGCCTGGATGCTGCCGTTTGATTGTAATTGCAAAAACCGGAGGCAGACAAGGGAGAGCCAGGGAAGTCGATAGACAGGTGGAGGGATGGAGGGATGGATTCCTGCTGCCTACCCACAAGCCCCTGCTCAGCACGCTGTGCGACTTCGTGTCAGCAGTTTGTCTTGTGCATAGCTAATGACGGCTCGACGGAGAAGCAGGCTTGATTCTGCAGCTCCTTCGATCTCCTGCTCTCCATCCTCCGGTCTTCAGCCGAATCCCCGACAAATGAGGTTTCGCCGGAGGTAGATGGGAAGATGGGATGCGGAGCAAGGCCTCTGTCTGACTGGGTTTCTGTTTGTTAGGAAATCTCACAAGCCATAAAAGACCCGGAGGTTTTTATTTCTCCTCCTAACCTCCCCCCCCCCCCCCCCCCCCTTTCAACTCCTTTTCTTTATTTTCTCCTCTTCTTTCTCCTCATCGCCCGCAGCTCCAGATAGCCTTTAATTCAAGTCACAGGTTGGAAAGATCTACAGTTTTAATGAACACGTGGTTAAAGGAGGCAAAAAACAAAGAGAGGAGGTGAGGGGGACAAAAGCAAGAAAATGGAGAGAAAAACAATGAATAAAGTGGATGACAAGAAGAAAAAAGGATTCTCCAATTAAGAAAAGTTTTTTTGTTCTGTTTTCTTTGGTCACGGACAGTCAGTCAGTCACACGGGCTTTTGTGGAGTGTGTGATGAATTACACCCATCCATTCCTTCTCCTCTGCCTTTGTTGTGGTGAAGCTCCGGCCGTTTGTACCTCCTGCAGTATCTAGCGCTGTGGATTCTCCATGCTTGTTTACCGACCGGGCTTCTTTTGAACTGGAGGAGAGAAATGGCTTTTTGAAAAGTCTCTTTGATGGTGAGCCCAATTTGTTTTCACCACTGAACAGTTTGTTTGAGTGCGTCAGAAATGCGGGCTGACGCTGATGACGAGGCCTTGTCCCGAGGGCGCCGCCGCTGCTGCCCTGGCGTGTTTCTCATGGTCTTTATTAGGAATGTTTGATATTTTAATCAACATTTCGACATAAATTCCGATATAAACGGATACCAATGTGGGGTCCCCCTTTCGTATAAAAACAAATAATTACTCGCATCACATTCCTCCTATCGTGCATAAATAAACTTTCAACATTATTGATGCAAATAACTTTTTCAATTTAAAGGAGCAATATGTAGTGCTTTTATTGTGAAATAAACCCAAAACAATTAATGCTGGTGAAGGATCTCAGTCTTCCTGGTCGTGGTAATCCAAAGGGGTTCAAATGAAGACAACTGGACTTTAATTTCTTGAAGTTTCACTTCTCATCCGAGGAGCTTTGTCAATTCTGACTGGAATATGGGATGGTCGAGCTTATCAACTGTAGCTGTATGTTGTTGCTTAATGAGCAGAAACTACTTGTGAATGCCCCTCATCCCTATAAGGTTTAGAGGTGCATTGTAGTTTAGGAGCAGGCCTCTGGTTTCACCTTTCCAGCACCTAAACTAAAGCCCACAACACTTTCAGTCTGAGTCACACCCTCGTGAATCTAATCAAAGCAAATGTTCTTACACAATAGGACCTAATGACATCAATAACTATTAGAGGTGCAGGGAGGAGGGGTGGATAAAACATCAGTGTCACAGTTTTTACCCAAAGGCAAACAAAGGCAGTAAGAGTCGCGTTGCTGTTAGCCAATCAGAGGTGATGCATTTGCATATCATGAACAGTGTTGGGCAAGTTACTTCAAAACTGTAATGCATTATTTATTACATGTTACCCTCATTTTAAATAAATTCATTACATTACAACATTACTGATTCTAAAATGTAAGGCATTACACTACTTTTGCATTACTTTAAGTTACTTTCACCAAAACAACTTCAATATGAATCTGGTAATCTGACGCTCAGTGAGCTCATGACATATATGTGGAAAGTGATGTGGTGTCTGTGCTAGGATTGCTGTTAAAACAGTCAGATGTAATAACAGTGCTTTAAAATGATTGTTTATTAAATAAAAGCAACAACAATCTGTACTCTCAGCATGCTGCCATCTTACATTAACTGAGCAGGGAGTGAGGTGGTGGGGGCTCCAAGCCTATATTTGCCTTGGTCCCCAGATGTCTTGATATGGCCCTGGATGTGGGACTGACTTCTGGGGTGATCTGAGTCTATCACATGCATAAATATTAAATGCTTATATATTATTGCTTTTCACTGGTAAAAATGAGTATTGGGGATAAATCTACCTTCTTTTTTCTTTTTTTCTTGGTTTTATGTGAATAATTTCCTGCCCTTTCTCTCTCTAACCTTCCTGCATGCTGCATGTTTTCTCCGTCTTCCAGAAAAAAACTGTTTCCTAGACTTCCTACTTTCTAAAGATCAGCCAAAGGGATCTTCACATGCGCGGCGGCGCTCCAGCAGTAATGAGTTGAAATCACCGGGGCACAGATTATGAACTCAGCTGAGGCAAAGCACGTCAGAAAAGCACAAAATACCAGAGAATATGCGCTGATATGAACGATCGCAAGTGAATTAATTTGTTTTAGTGGAGCCATTTTGTGAATGTTACAGCGGCCGCGTGCAGGACGCAGCTGGAGTAGTTGAACCGTTACCGCGGCGTCCTCTCTGCCCGCAAAGCTGAGTCCATAAATGACGTAATATACGCAGATACTGGATCTTTCTTCGGGTTTCCCGCAATTTGAATTTTTAAGGAACACATATTGATTGTGGGTTTAAAAATGCATTGTAATTACCGCGTTACTGACAATTGTACCGAGTAAATATTACCATTTTCTTTCCCTGTAATGCCTTACATTACCACATTACAGCAAAAAGCAATGCATTACAGTAATTAATTACTTTTGTACCGCATTACTCCCAACACTGATCATGAATATTAATGAGTAAGACCCAAATTCCTGCTGTTTTCCACCACCCCCCACTCCTCCAACTAACTTCTAAAAAGAGTACATTCGTTTTTTTTAGAGACCACAAGTTTATGTCCACTTTCAAAAAGGTCTTTGATGCTGGAAAACCCTAGCCTGGCAAGCCAGACTAAATAAATGTATTATGTCTGGCAACGCTCCACTGACGGCTCTCGGTTGTGGGGCGGGTTCTACCGTTGTCTTTCAAATGATCTCCGCATTCCACTGGACAATGAATGTGACATACTCTTGTTTCACTCTGTTGCATCATCCCACCCACCAGGCAGATAGAGTGCCCTGATTGGCCCACAAAGCGGATAAAGCTCTGTGATTTGTTCACTAAGCAGATAGAGCACTATGAATTGGCCCACCATTTTGGACCAATCACAGCTCTTTATGTGTTTGAAACCCCTCTAGAGAGCTGTGATTGGCTAGCCAGAATCCTGGTAGGAGCTGCGGAGGTTCCAATGGAGCATGCCTAGACCAAACTTTGCAAAGCAAGAATTTGGTCTAGTTCACTAGGCTAGGAAAACCCTCCAGTGGGGCAGAATTTGAACTAATCAGCACAGAAGAGTTGGACAAAAGTCCTCCACTGTGATGTGAGGCGCTCATTACCAGTCACCACAAACATCTGGCTGCAGCTGTTTCCTCACGAGTGTTACCATTAGTTATCTGGTTTAGGGGACGGGTTGGTGTGTTTATCTTAGTTGTGTTTGTCTGAAATCTTTTTGCTGATCTGAAGCAAACTCAGCAGAAAACATTGTCCTGATAGTTGTTGAGGGGGCGGTGCCCCGAGGGCTCTTTTCTGCTCATCCCTCAGCTTCAGGACGAATGCAGAGTCAAGTTTTAATTTTACTGCATTGAATTCCTAATCTAGACAAATAACATTTGAAACTTCCTCCTCCTATTATTGATCAGCAGCTCGCTCTGATGAATAGCTGAGGCGGACACGCAGAAACGTGGATCGTCCAATGGGGGACGCTTTCCGCCGCGTACCGATCAACCCCTCCTCCTGCGTCTGCATTTTCCCACTCCCCTTTTGATCAGAGCCACTTTGACAGTGATGCATAAGTCTCAGCAGAACAGACCAGGGCAGGGCAGAAAGGAAATGCCACAGATCCCCCGAGAGAGCAGCAAAACGGGGACTTTAACTAAGAAAGACACCCCCGTTTAGAAAAATGGAGTCAAAAGGAAATCGATGTTTCCTCCCCCTGTGGACAGCTGCTTAAGAATTCTGTCACTTTGTTTTTTCCTGACTTTACTCTTCAAAAGACTCCTTTTTTTAGTTTGTGTTTCAAATGTTTCTCCTCTGCGCTGCTCGGGCTCGCCTCTTGTCTGTTACAAACCGAAGTTACCGGATAAATCAAGGTAAATCACCACTCCCGTCCCCCGTGCTGTCCTTTCCGTCTCCGACTTCCTTTTTTTTTCCCCCTTTCTTGCCACTTCTATCAAGAAGAAGTGAATGGCGTGTGTTTCATCTCTCCAAAGCAACAGCGAGAGTGAAGCGCCACAGAGGCGGCGCTAGCTAGCATTGAGTAAAGTAAATACAAAAGCACGAGGGGGAAGAAAAGCAGCTGGAGAAACACTAAAGGATGGAGCTGCAGATGGGTACTAACCTTGCCGACGTTCCTCTGATGTTCCTTCACACGCACCCATCATTGTCAACCCCTCTCTCTTTTCCCCTCTCAAGTTGTCCTTTTATTTGTCGTGTTCAGAGGAATGGAGGTTGCATCGTATTAAAGGAAACACTGTTTGACAAAAACGGTCGTTGGCTGTTCGGCGGGACGCACGGAGGCTGCAGAGCTGCTGACTTCAAAGATGGCCTGAAAACTTCCCATGAAACAGAGCCGATTGTCCGCATCTAAAGGGGACACGCCAGCCCCCCCACCATTGTTCCTGGCTGTTCTTAATGTTTTGCTTTGTTGCAGTATGAAAGGAGCAGACTATGAATTTAATAGCTCTCACAGGAGACTCGCTAACACACTAAAACATGCAGCTCCTTGTTGTTTTTTCAAAGGGAGTCAAATATTTCTAAGCTTTATTTGTGAGCAGCTAATCCCCACATGCACAGAAGAATTTACCTTCATCCAAAGCAAATGCATGAAAAATATATCACTATTGACAACAACAATAAGCTTTTGAATCCTCCTTTATAAGGGAAAATGCCAGAATGTGATGCGTTCATGTAAACGGTGATGAAATGGATCATATTTGAAAATAATAGCATCTGTAATGGCATCTGGCATTTATTTGTTGTGTTTCTTGCTTTAAAAGTTCCTCGCTGGTCTAGTTTAATGAAATATAAAATAGAAATGACGTGCTGGAGTCTAATAGACCAAATCAGGGGCTGCGTCCTGCAAATTAGTAAAGAAAATGGGAAAAGAGGGGAAAGTTTGGGTTGTTGTTTTAGTTTGAAGGGAAGTCTGCACTTGGGTGGACTGTCTTCCTGTGACACACACACACAAATGCATTTTGCCCTCCACAGACCCCCCCCCCCCCACACACACACACACACTCCTCCAATGGCCCTGTCGGTGTGCCAGGGCGGGTGATTACCGACGCTCTCCCCCAATTATGGGCTGATTATTCCGCCGTGCTCTAATTGACTGGGGAGATATGCAAATGGCTGTCATTTGGGATGATAAAGGATGCGGGTGCTGGATGCCCCCTGCATTATTTAGCCTCGGCTGTACGCAGCGTGAAGGATGTGGCGTGTGCTTTAATTGCTGAGGAGAGAGAGGTTAAGCTGAACGAGCAGTTGAATTAGAAATGAGAAATTTGGGCCTTTTTATTTATTTTATTTTGCTCCTCTTGTTCCATCTCTCTCTCTCTCTCTCTCTCTCTCTCTCTATCTCTCTCTCTCTGTCTCTCTCTCTCTCTCTCTCTCTCTCTCTCTCTCTCTCTAACACACACAGATCTACACACACACTCACACTTTCTATGTCATGCGTTGTTTTTCAGCTCTCTCTTGGGTGAGTGGAGAGGTGAGAAGGGGGTGGGTGGATGGCGGGATGTCATGCTGGAATGCCATAAATAAAAACATTAGCAGAGCCAATGGGAGCAGAACAAATGGACTTGAGTGTGTGTGTTGGTGGAAGGGAAGGCGGTGAGTGGTCGGCTTGTGCATTAAAAGCTAAACTGTGAAGAACCTTTGTGGACTAATGATCGCTGACAAGTTCCAACATCTTAGAAAATAAGCAGGTTCAGCCTTTCTGGCATCTTGAAATGAAAATAAACTCAACAAAAGCTCTTCTGACCAGAACAGCGATGATCTAACTCGGTCGGTGAACGGTTGACTCAAAAAGGTGCAAATTATGACTTTTATTTTTAAGTTATAATAGTTTTATGTTCAATACAAAACATGTTTATTAAGCTAAAGCTCTCTTCAGCTTTTTTATTCTCGGCATTTTCAGTACCTTCCAGAATGAGTCGTTTAAGGGCTCTGTCACTTTAAAGACCAACTTCACCCGAATTTCAACACATTTGCGGTGGTCTCCAGTATAAATGAATGTCTAATGAGCTGATCTCTGTGGGGGGGAAGCTCCGGCGCTCCTGTTTCAGGAAGTTGAACTAACCCGGGGGAGTGGGGAGCTGAACACGGCAGGTTTTGGAGCCTTATACCCTGATATTTGGACATCTCGTCTCTGATTGGGCAACACGACTCTCTATGTTGATATTTTATCTCCACAAATAACACAAGCCCGAAGGAGTTCTGCTGTGTGTTGAAGTTGCTAATGCTAACAGTTAGCTTCCACTAGTTTACAGCCTTCTCTGTTGTGAGCCCAGATGGGTGAGTCCATGACAACAAATTAACAGTGTGACGTGGCTTTTTCTGCCTTGAGCATTTCCCCGTGTACTTTCTATCAACAGCTAAGGCAGGAAATACTGTAATTTTCCCATTTGTGACATCACAAACGAGACTTTTTTAATCTGCATGTTTTAGGCACATAATTCCTAAAACTAGGGATGCACCGATACCTCTTTTTTCCATACCGATACCGATACTTAGATCTGGGTGCTCGCCGATGACGATTACCGATACCAATACTTCCACCACACAAAAAAATGCAATGATTTGGAATACAGATTTTATTTTCTTCTCTGCTTTCAACAGGAAAAGACTGTGAGGTAGATAAAAAGTAAAGTATATGAATGGAAATCATCACAAAACTAAAATATTAGGTGAAAGAAATGACAAGTTACAGTGAAGCCATTTTCAAGCAACTGCATTGGTATCGGTTCCTAGTATCAGTTAACTTTTGCCGATACTGATACTGGTATTGGTATCGGTATCGGCACTGATACCAATACCAGTATCGGTATCGGTGCATCCCTACCTAAAACTAACCTCCTACAGAGAAGAAATGAACGTTTAAAGTGTTTTAGAGGCAGTATGCAACATGAAAACACAGAAATGCAAAATATGTCCCCTTAAAATGTTTATTTGAAGGCTTATCCATTGTTCAGATGAATTAGCTATTATTAGTTTTGGTGCAGAAATCAGCAAGGGGGCATTATTAAGTTGAAAAAGCCCCCACTGAGAACAATTCACCCCCCTAATCCCTTTGGTTTGGAGACAAGTACATGTGGATCATGCTGAACAGCTTAAGGGTAATAAGTCCTCAAATGCACCTTTTTAAAGTGGTCGTATCTCCCCACATTACAAAAGGCTTAGGAGTCAGGGCAGTTATCTCCCAGGGAGGCCCTCTGGTTTAAGCACAAGCAGTAATTACTAATGCAGCTGAGTTGCCGTTAGCATTATCCTCCGATTTGGTGAATCTTAGGGAATCATGAGTTCGGTGTCCACATCTGTTTGACCCTAAGGCCTGACTCTGGGATCGCTCTGAGGTTTTTATCTCGGCGCCGCCGGTGGAAAACACAGCGAGCTTTTCTTTCCCTCTTATCGAGACGCAGCAGTAGTTTCAGGAGATTGCCTGGGCTTTGTGACATGTGCAGAAGCAGAACCGCAAAGAAAAGCACATTTGCTGTGGATCTTCTCCTGAAACATTAAAAATCCTGCACAGGTTGTTTTTAAACTAGTGTTTGTTTGTTTTTTAGGAAAAACAAAAATGTTGTATTGCTGCATTTATTACAAATGGGCTTGTTAAATAAATCTTCATTTTAAAACATCAGCTGCATATAAAATCTTTTTGATCACATGTCAGGCCGGACAGTTGTCAGGTTTAAAAAACATATAATTATTTAACAACAGTCTAGTTTCTTATAGCCGTACGGAGCTCATATGAGCTTTTGTTGTCTGCAGCGCGGAGCTCTGGGGATAGCAGCATGACTGCGGTCATTTACCTGGTTTAACGACATGGAGTTTTACCTCTCTTATGCTCTGATTCTCTGCAGGTTTCTTATGCTTTTACAATAAAAAATCAAATATCTTTAGTCAGAAGCACGAAAGCCAGGTGGACACGGCAGAAGTCACGCCTGGTTTGCAGAAATCACGCGATCTTTCTGCAGTACAAGTACTTTATTACTGTACTTGAGTACAATTTTTTGTTTCTCTACCTTAAGTTATCTTCTTGAGTCCTGTGTTTTACTTTTACTTGACTATATTTTAGAGCAGTTCTCTGTATTCCTCACCCTAACCCAACCCCACAAACTTTTCTAGAAAGATTTAAAAGCAAATGAATTTGCGTTTTGTCCCAGGTTACAATTTGTTATGGTTGGACTTTTATGTTGAAGCGCGTGTTCTTGGCCGGATGTGTGGAGCGTTCCAGTTCGGTTGTTTAGAAAGAGAAAAGGAGCTAGTTTGAACGGAGATTGTTAACGTTGTTCTTCCTGGAGTTGAGGCGTGGGCTGCGACCAACAGGAACCTGGAATAAAGATCCGAAACGGAAAGAACAAGTTGGAGTCATTAAATATCTTTAAAAAAAATCAACAAGGTGTGGCGACTTTTATTTTGCCGTGGCGGTGCGACACGATCAGTTAGTGTAGACTTTTATTTTGACAAACAGGGAAAAGAGCATATTTTGATGCCCATTTTGATTGGTTAGTGAGAATCTACAGTCTCTGTAGCCCAAGCAGCTAGCTGGACCCTGCTCCACAGCTAAAGCTTGATTTATGCTTGATGCGTCCGTGAGGTCCGCACGGCTCTGCGCGGCTAATTTGCTTAATTTTAACAACCACGCCCCTCCACCGCACCTCTGCACGGCCCAAATTTTCCGCACCGCGCACCTGGGAAATTTTCTAACCACGAGGACGGTCGGACGCGGAAAAACATGGCGGACTGGTAAGAACTAGTATGACAGAGGTTCGTAAATGCAGACATTTGTAAGCAAGTAAGTAAGTAAAAGTTTATTCATAGAGCGCCTTTCACAGATATAAATCACAAGGCGCTGTACAACATGATAAAGATCAGGGCAAATACCTCTAACCAATAAAAACATCAGAAAAACAATAGCAGTGATAAACGTAGAAAATAAAATCATGAGTATAAACAAATTGAAGGTGTGAACCCGAACAAAGCCATCATTCTGAAACATTTAGGGAGGGAACGCCTGGATGAAAAGGTGAGTTTTTAGATGATTTTTAAAGACCTCTACAGTGTTAGAGAGACGGAGATTTGAAGGCAGACTGTTCCAAAGTCTGGGTGCAATAGTCTGAAAGGCCCTGTCCCCTTTGGTTTTCAGTCTGGTTCGAGGAACAGCCAGGAGGTTTTCAGATGTGGATCTAAGGTTCCGTGAGGTGGTGTGTGGGGATAAAAGCTCAGATAGGTAGCTTGGAGCCTGGTTGTTAAGAGCTCTATAGGTCAGGACTAAAACTTTAAACTGTATTCTATATTCTACCGGGAGCCAGTGGAGGGACTGTAAAACTGGAGTGATGTGAGCTTGTCTGCTGGATTTGGTTAGGAGTCTGGCTGCTGCATTTTGGATGGCTTGAAGGCGTGAGAGGGAGCTTTTGCTGAGACCAGTAAAAAGAGCGTTACAGTAGTCTAAGTGTGATGACACAAAGGCATGGATGATTTTTTCCAGATCTGCAGTAGAAACCAGTTTACGGACTTTTGAAATGTTTCTCAGTTGAAAGAAACAAGAGCGGGAGATGGTTTTGACGTGTGAGTCTAAACTTAAGGCTGGATCAAAAATAACTCCTAGGTTTCTACTGTTGGCCTTGGCTGATGGGCAAAAAGAGGCAATTTCTTGTTCGATTTTTGGCTGAAGTTCCGGGGGTGCAGCGATCAGGGTCTCTGTCTTGTTAGCATTTAGGACAAGAAAGTTGCTGGACAGCCAGTTACTGATCTGGGTCAGGCAGAGTACAAGTGTGGCCAGCCTGTCCAACTGGTGTGGCATAAAGGACATATAGAGCTGAATATCTTCAGCGTAGATGTGGAAGGAGATGTCTGGGAAAGACTGAATGATGCCAGCTAGGGGTAGAATATAGAATGCAAACAGTAGAGGCCCTAGAACTGAACCTTGTGGGACCCCGCATGTTAGAGAGGCAGTATCTGAAGAGAAGGTTTCGGACTTCACTGTGAATGTTCTGTTAGTGAGCTAGGAAGAGAGACAGTCTAGAGCAGAACCTGGAATCCCAGCCAGGGCATTTAACCTGTTTAGTAGAACGTTGTGGTCTACAGTGTCAAAAGCTGCACTGAGGTCGAGCAGGACCATGACAGAGCATTTCCCTGCATCAGCAGCCATCAGGAGGTCATTATGCACCCTTACTAGAGCAGTCTCAGTTAGGGCTGCTCAATTAATCGAATTTTAATCACGATTACGATCTGAGTTTTGAACGATTATAAAAAACAAAACAAGCCGATTATTTGCTCCTCCCGCCTGCGCTGCCCCGAGTTGCAAATGAAGCGCTCCTCACAGTGTTGCCAACTTAGCGACTTTGACGCTATTTCTAGCAGCTTTTCAGACCCCCTTCTTGATTTTTTTTAACTTAAAAGTACCTAGCGAACACCTGAGAAACATCTCTGGTAACCCTTAGCTACTTTCTGGATAACTGTCGTCGACATTTCCTGCAGGTTAGCTAAACACTCTGCCTGCGCCCCGGACCGTTCTTCAGGACATTAGGAAAGGGAATGATGTAGTGATGTGTCAGTCGCTAAAGAAACAGCTCTCAGAGCCGGCTCCCTGTTGGAGTAACCACAGTGAGTGACACACACACCGCACCTGCGGACTCCTGAGCCACTAAAAACAGCTAAATGTGCGCGTGCGCGGCGTGCTAAACACACGTGCAGTTTGCCCCGATTGCTGTGAGACCGGGTTGGGGGGTGGGGGGTGTAGCTGTGGTTGGGACAATTATTACATTAACTGATGGACTTGTAAATAAATAGTTTATAAATAAGCTAGAAATAAGTTCCTCACGCTGATAATTAATAACTAATCTCTCTGAGGACATGGTGCTAGTGCACTCTCCTACAGCACCTTGACACGACTAAATAAGTATTATGCAACATTTTGTGAACATAAATTTATTTGCATGTATTTGTTGCCACTGTATAATTCTTGCTGTCAGTATTTGCAAGGTATTGGTATTTGGGTCTGTACTGGTTAGACTTAAATGAGTTAAACCAAGGTCAATAGCCCTTGGGTCATAAACTATGAGCTATAAATATATTGGTCTTTTTATCCTGGGAATCAGGAGTTCTTTTAGTGATCATCTTGTTTCCTATTTTTGTCCTGATTGTGCCCTGAGCAGTTTTATGACTGAATAAAAACAAATAAAATCAACATGAATTGAAAAATCGTCCTAAATAATCGTGATCTCAATTTCAGTCACCATAATCGTGATTATTATTTTCGCCATAATCGAGCAGCCCTAGTCTCAGTTGAGTGCTGCTTCAGAAATTTGTATGATTCAGCTCTCAGAGATCACCGTGATCAACATGTTGTTAATAATTCTTGGAGAGAAATAGCTCGCACTGTCGGAAAAGACAAGGACGCTTTTAAAAAATGCTGGAACGCCATGTTGTAAACAACAGTAATTTTTACTTCTACTATGGTGTAGTGTTGGATGCATGCCGTAGAGCTCCATGCTGCCCCCTACAGTTTGGGAGAATATTGGCTCACCGCAGAGACAAGCCGCATGAACCACAAACGCTGCAAGTTGTGAAGCGTGTTCCATCCGCGAGCCGCATCACCAAGCGGAAAGTAAATGTGTCAAGCATAAACCAAGCTTAAGGGCCGCGATATACTTGCTGTTTAACGACGCAAACGCATGTTTAAAATGGCTGCCACGCGTTACTTGCGTTGATTTTAAGCCTTGTTTGTGCACTGTGCTGAGAACGTCATTGAGACTTTAGACTGTTTAGTGATTATTTCACGGGTAAATTCCTACTTATTGCACCTTTAAGAGAAACATTTCCCTGATACCTCCTCGTTTACTGAAGTATTTTTCGACTTCTTCCATTATTGTCTGTTTGGACTCTTGTTCTTTATTTTCTTAAAACTTAAAACAGTTAAATTACCCAGTGAGTGTCACAGAGCCTTATATACACACTTATTATCATGCTGATGCACACACACACACACACACACACACCCCTTCTAACAAACATCACAACGTGTTTGCTCTGTCCTACTGACAAAACAAAACTGAAGCTGTTGTCGAATGTATTTTACTGTCTATCAGGCACATTTTAATGAGTATGATATTGTTTAAATAACCATAATTTCCATCAGTTCTCATCATCATGATCACTAATTGTCAGCATCGCTCCAGCCTCGGTAAACATTCCAGCTGATTGACACAAAAAGAAAGAAACTATTATGAAGGCGTCGTGTGAATTCCTCCTCCACAAAGTCTCTCACAGCTTCTTATTTCTCTTTGTGCTTAATAGCACTTATTGAAGGGTTTTACAGTTGGTGCCCTGCATGGGGCGTTGCATTAAAAAAACCTCTCTAAAACACACACACTCACACACACGCGCAGAGACACATTCGGCAGTCCATTTGGATTCATTTGCACGGCGTTTCATTTGGGTATTTTGCCTCAACTGACGGTTCGAGAGGAGAATTTAAAGAGAAACATCTTTTTAATAGCATTTCCTCATTCTCTCCAGTGCATCATAAAAATAGAAAGCACAACGGCCGGAGCCGATAAACGAGTGCAGCGCTGCCACGAGAAGATCCGTCCCTCAGGCCTGCAAATGATAGCTGCTGGAGTTAATTACAGTTTGCATCATTATATTTACCTAGAGAAGAGAAACGGAAAATAAAACTGCCCTCATTCAGCTCATTAAGGTGTTTTTTTAGTGAATACTGCTCCATAAGAGAGGGAGTTGTCTTTTTTGTGATTTTTGGGAAGATTACACCATTTAACGACATAAACACGAAGAAAAGCTCAATATTTCTGAGAATCTCTTAAAGCCATACACAAAGTTCTCCAATATTAGCTTATTTGTTGTTTTTGTTTTGCTGGTCAGGCAATAAAAGGGTAAATTAAGCACAAACTCACTTTTGTCGTGTTTTAAAGATGGACAATAATTTCAGTAAAGCACAGGAATGCGTCCGCTACCGCTACGGTCTACCACTGCCTCAGTAACGCTCTCTCGGTCCGCCAGCAGACGCCTCTTTCAGAAGCGTTTTCCTAACAGGAAGTGTGGATGAAGTACGTCTCCACCCAGGCCTTGACCCCCATTTTAAACAGATAATCAAAGAGGCTAGGATCAATACATCCATGCAAAGTCAGCTAATCAACACCCTGAATCCTAATATGAATCTTACATTTTCGGAAGAATGAATTTTGGACTGGTCCTGATGTGGAAATGTAAAACATGAATTTTATTTTGTTGTTAGGTTATTTCTGCGTCCGTTTCTGTGCCGCAAACATTCTGGATGGGTTTGACGAGTTTGTCAAATTTAAGCGTGAAGCCAAAACAACACCTTCAGATTTTCAGATGGATACCAGTTGAGAGATAAGGTGCAAAATCCACACCGTCTACATAAGTGTTGTGAAGCTCTCCTGAATAAAATGGACAGGAATGATGCTCCACCTGTAGCTCCGCAAAATCTTATACGATCTTTTCACAACAAACCTGCTAAATGTTGAAGAGATGTAGCCGACTGGGGTAAAAGTCAGTGTTTTGTTTCTCATGGGTGCGTGTGCAGCTGTGGGGAAGGTTGCTGTAGAGTTCTGCCCCTGACAGAGCTCAGTTGCTGTGTTTGTGTTTGTGTTTCAGGCTCCAGTTAGCCGGCTAGCCATCTGCTGCAGAGCCTTCGGCCGTACGAAGCCTCTGACTGGGACAGAAAATATATGCTAGGTGTGGGAAAGAGAGAGGGAGAAGAGAGAAGTTTTTCCTGGACCACATAGGAAGCTGCAGCTAGTGGCTCCTCCCTGTCTAGACCAAGAAACACACACACACACACACACACTTGATGCCTTCTACCATAGAAACTTTGATTAATTCCCAGAGTGCAGTGAGAGGAGACAACATCAGCACCGTGGTCAGGGGAGAAGGCCTGCAGTCTGCTGGATGTGACAGCTCCCTGCTTCACACTGATGCCTTATATCCTGCTTGTGTGTGTGTGTGTGTGTGTGTGTGTGTGTGTGTGTGTGTGTGTGTGTGTGTGTGTGTGTGTGTGTGTGTGTGTGTGTGTGTGTGTGTGTGTGTGTGTGTGTGTGTGTGTGTGTGTGTGTGTCTGTGTGTCTGTGTGTGTGTCTGTGTGTGTGTGTGTGTGTGTGTGTGTGTGTGTGTGTGTGTGTGTGTGTGCGTGTGCGAGTGCGTGTGGCCTCATCTGTCCCCTCGGTCACATCAGTGCTCAAGCATGTCTTGCTGTGACAGCCCAGCAGCCTGTGTTCCTATCACACACACACACACACACACACACACACACACACACACACACACACACACACACACACACACACACACACACACACACACACACACACACACACACACACACACACACACACACACACACACACACACAAAGTTGCAGGCAGGCGCCAACACCATCGAGGTGAAGGGTCACAAGCGACTGCCCCTTGAATGTTGTGTGAAATGTGTAGACAACCCATTGTGTGTGTGTGTGTGTGTGTGTTTCTTGAGCCATGCGGGGGGTGCATCTCAGTGTAACTGGTTATTATCACCTCAATATTTTTCTAATTATGACAATTACATGCTTCAGGAGCGAATTAAGCGATAAAGGACGCCAACCGGGAGTGGTTGACCGCTATTTGGAGACTCAATGCACAGAGCAATTTGCAGCCCCGAGCCTAACAAATTGGATTTGGGCCACTTTGGATGGGGGCCCCAGATTGTTGGGTGTTTGGATCCTGAGATCTGCAGCTAGCCGGTTAGCTGGCTTTGATTCTTCAGCAGGCTGTTGGCCGCAATGCTCCGTTTCCATGTGATTACATGTAAGTTGCACGCATCGTCGTTGACTGTTTGCAGGGGCATTTACACTTAGAGCTTTTCCACCTCTGCATTTTAAACAGTGCAGCTACTTTTCCGTCCTGGGCCACACCGCTGTGCTCGAGTGTGTGTGTAATCCAAATGAGCCTAACAGACTCTAAACAAATTACCGGTACACGTTTTGCCACCCCTAAACTGCCACAGGAAAAGCTGGCAACAGCTCCCAATTAGGTGCAATGCAATTATTCCGAACCATTCACACAATTAGCCTGTAGGTTAACAACTGGGGCGTACATCCGGCTGGCACCAAACGCTTTGGAAAAGCCATGGTTACGCCGCCTCTCATGGTAACCCCTCCGTGTCAAATGGCACGCACCCGAAGCAGCCGGTGGGTTCAGAAAAAGCAAAATAGCATGCAGTCTTATTGGTGGAGGCAGCGGGTGACATCACTCAGCTCAGAGCAATGGGTGGCTCGATTGGCTGAGGCAGAGAGTGGTACCATGGGCGAGGAAGGGAAGTGAGCGTGCTCAGTGGAGCAAAGGTAGATAATGCCAGACGACAGACTGGCAGGCTGGCAGAGCGGGTGGGCACTCACAGCAGCATGATGGGAAACAAAGGCTTTATGTGTCACAGTCGAGATCGCATTAACCAAAACAAGCAGACGTGGACAGACTGCCACGCGGACTCGGTTGTCTGTTCCAGCGGCTAAGCCGGGCGCATCCAGCAGAAGAGGAGTGGAGGGCGCCTGTCTCCTTATTTACGTTGGTGGAGCGCTGACAGGACATCGGAACTGTCAGAGTTAGGGCAAATTTTTGTTCAGGCGATGCTTGTGGGTTTAGAATAAGTTCAGAAGAAAATGGTCACGTTTAAATTTCACTGAAATGTGATGAAATATTCATGTAGGCTTGAATCGTCTGAGACTGGAGTTTGGAACTGTCATAAACAATTACCTCATCCACCGCAGCGCCGTGAACAACCTCAGTTTGGTGAAACAGAAATGAAGTCTGGATGGGATTGAGGGGCTAACAGCTAGGCACAGCGGGACCTAGACCGTTAGGATTGCTGCCTTCAAGTTTCAGAAACATCGTAGTTGTTTATAAAAGCACATCTGACATCAGTATGTCTGCAGAACCGTTATTAACCTCCTGATGAAGTGCTTTGTTGGTGTAAAGAGTTAGCTGCAACTGCGGTGGTTTGTGTAGAAACAAAACCTTCCCAATGTACCTGGTTTAGTCTGAACCCTCTAAGAGTTATTTAAAACAAATACAATTAATTTTTCATAACCTCAAAAGACCTACAGCAACACTGTCTTGATCCTGGGTGAGAGAGGAGGAGAGTTATGGCTCTGCCACAGGATCTCCTCCCAGCGGGATGAGGCCAGGAGCGATCCCTAAGGCCCATTCCACCAGTATGTCCTCAGAGTGTCTCCACCTGGTTCGGCTGGGTTCCAAGTTATTTCCACTATAGGGTACTGGGTTGCTGCCCCCTTTTTTTTTTGCACCTTCTACTAAAGTGTATTGAGCTGGGCCAAAAACGTGACATCAGAGGCTGTCGGTCACTGATTGGCCACCATCAGAGCAGAATATTTTACATGTCTAGGGCGACAGAACGATAGCAATATATATTTTTTCAAATAACTTTTCCTCGATAGACATTTGAGAATGGATCACGACATTGTTGAAAATAAGGGGCACACTGATAAAGACCAGGCTGCCGTACACTGGCATCACTGGTCCCTCCGACCACCACCAGCAGGCAAGGTCAATCAGTCAATCAGATTTTAAGTCAGGGCGCTCAGAGGAGGGGGAGCATAGACCCCCACCTCCACTTAAACACTACCTGTAGAGCGCCCAGGAAGCAACAGTCTACACCACCCCTGGGGCAGAGGGCCCCCACAGAGAAAACCCTGGATTAAAATGAGTAAAAATATGAAAATAAAAGAGCTAATATAAATGACAAAAGTAAGAAAGTAAATAAATAAATCATATAGACAGTAAAATAATAATATTAAATAATGAAACTGTGCTAAAATATAATCATGTAAAACATGCAAAGCCAGTAATAAAATGTAATGATGTAAAACGAGAAATGAAAGTATAGTAAATATTTAGATAAAAGCTAACCTAAACAGATGGGTCTTGAGCCTGGACTTCGTTCTCTGCGGCCCTGAGGTCCTCTGGCAGCTCGTTCCAGAGGCGAGGGCCGTAATACTGGGAGGACGCCTCACGGTGAGTGTGTGTCCTGACTTTAGGGATGACCAGGAGACGCCTGCCAGAGGAGCGCAGAGGCCGTGAGGGGTCATGTGGTAAAAGCAGTTCTGAGAGATAAGAAGGCCCGAGACCGTTAAGACACTTAGAGAGCAAGTCACCCCCTACCAGATTCTTACTCAACTCCCACTTCCTGTTTGAAAAATGCAACAAATGCTGTTGCCGAGCAGACAGAGAGGGTGGAGCCGCTAACAAATTCACACACAAGACATTGTGACATCATAATGTACCATCTAACATCATAGTGTACCTCTTAGCCAATAGCGATGGCAGATTTAAATTCAAATGCAGTGCTGAGTTTTTACCTGACGACGGTGCAACACTGACAGTTTTAGGCAGAATATTTAAATTTTAACTAACATGCACTAAAGTGCCGAATTATTGACTACATTTGCCAACAGCACGATCAGACACTCTTTTATATAGTTTATCAGCAAATAAATGTTGATTTGGAGTGATTTGCTTTTTAAATTTGGTCCTGAAACATACGGGGAGCCAATGCAATGATTCTAAAACCGGTGTAATGTGCTCCTGCCTCCTGGTCTTCGTCAGGACACGTGCCGCCGAATTTTGTAGAAGTTGTAAGCCTGAGATGCTCTTTTTGGGAAGACCAGAAAGCGGGGTATTACAGTAGTCCATTCTACTGGTGATAAAAGCATGCATCAGCATCTCCGTATTGGCCCGAGAGAGAATAGGGCGGGCTCTGGCGATGTTCTTTAGATAATAAAAACCTATTTTTGTGATGTTTTTAATGTGTGGGATAAAAGTCAGCTCAGAGTCAAAAATCACACCCAGGTTCTTCACTTCTTCAGAAGGATTAAAAGACAGAGATTGTAATTTCGGTAAAAGTTTCTCTCCCTGGGCCTCAGGACCAATGACTAAAACTTCAGTTTTGTCCTGGTTGAGCTGGAGAAAGTTCTCTGCCATCCAGGATTTTATGTCTAAAATGCAGTTTAAAAGTGCACCCATTGGCCGAGAGTCATCAGGAGACACGGAGATGTACAACTGTGTATCATCAGTGTAACTGTGAAAATTGACTCCATGTCTCCTGATGACCCGCTAAGAGAGAGCATATAAAGGTTAAAAAGCACTGGGCCTAAAATTGAACCCTGGGGCACACCACATGTAATCCCATGGACCGTCGAGGAACAGGTATCCAAACTCACCATGAAAGTCTTGTCTGTGAGGTAGGATGTGAACCATCTGTGGACAGCACCGAGTTAAAAGAATAGTGTGGTTTACTGTATCGAAGGCAGCACTTAGATCCAGTAGACCAAACACAGTCAAAGTCCGTTTCTCATAGTTCAATCTAAAATCATTTAAAATCTTCTAAAGGGCCGTCTCGGTGCTGTGGTTCACCCTAAAACCAGACTTAAATTTCTCTAGGACATTATGAGTGTTTACAAAATCATTTAGTTGATTTAAAACCAACTTTTCTAAAATTTTGCTTTAAAAATGGTAAGTTAGATACCGGTTGATAATTGTTTAAATCATTCAAATCTAAATTGCTCTTCTTCAACAGGGGCCTCACCACTGCGCCTTTAAAGGCAGCAGGAAAGACCCCCGTCTGAAGGGAGCAATTCATCAGGTTTAAAATCTCCTCACTAAAAGATCCATAGAATTGTTTAAAAAACCAAGTTGGAATTGGGTCCAGAACACATGTGGTGGGTCTCACTGAGGAGAAAACTTTATCAAGAATCTCAGCTTCTACCAGGACAAAGCTGTCCAGTGTTTCCTCTGGTTTAGACACACATTCAGATTTATCTAAAACTGTATTTCTTAGGGAGGATAAAATATCCCTTCTGATGGTGTCTACCTTCCCTCTGAAGTGGGCTGCAAACTCCTCACAGAGTGAGGTGGGTGAAGTGTTTTGCCCAAGGACACGTGACTGACACAGAAGGAGCTTGGGTTTGAACCGACAACTTCTAACCCGAGCCACCATAACCAAAGCTCCAGTCCATCTCACCGATCCCCTCAGATAAAACACCAAGTTGCTTGAACTCCTGTGCAAACAGTCTTCACCCTCTTTGCCGGTTGGTGATGGTCAGAGGGACCGGTGGCACCTGTATGCGGCGTGCCCCAGGGCAGCTGTGGCTACTGTAGCGTCATGAATGGCCTCTAATTTGTGACAAAGGTCACACTTTCCCAGCTGGGTCAAGCTGGGACGAGCCGTAACTTTTGTCCCACAGATTAACCCAGGAGCCGTGAAGTCTGCTGAACAACATCTTTATCTGCTGCTGTTCCGTCCCAAGATGAAGGACACTTCAAGATTTTACAATAATAGTTTTTAAATAATAATTTAACAAACTCTTTGACTTTATTACTGTTTATTACAGTCATCATAAATAATCATCTTGGTTCTGTATAAATGTATTTTAATTACTGAAATGACTTATTATGCTTTGTGTAATAATAATAATTATTATTATTATGATAATCAGTAATGTGTGTTCAGTAAACCAAAAGGTCAGTTGCACGTTAACCACCTCATGCAGAGGGTGAATCCAGGGTAAAGTTTAACCACCTCACATGTCTTTACTTCATGACAACACGCTTTCTGACACTGAGAGGGTGTGTTCCGAGGTTTTGTTAAAACCAAATCTCCGCAGCTGTACCAGTTCTTGAACCATACCAGGAGACGAGGGACGGCCGCCCAAGTCTCTACTAAGCGTTCTTCACGCCGATAGTCTTGCTTCGAATGAACGCAACTGTAACCAGCTGACGCAAAAACTCCTTCAGAGTTGAGCCAGACGCAAGCTCGACACTGTGTACCCGCGACAACTCTGGACCAGAGAGTCGGTTCCACTCGGGTCTTCTCTACCGGACCGAGTACCCTGAGGCTGACAACATGTCGCTCATAACCACCAGGGTGTGAGCGTGTGGGTGGGTGGCTGGTTGGGTTATAAAGTGCCTTGGGGGGGGCTACATAAATACAGGCCATTCACCAAATGTGTATCAGGATTTTATTTTCATGTTCTCTGAGACACAAACGTAACCATGGTGTCAAAGATTAGGACTCTGGTTTGGAGAGGCAACAGGACCGGTGTAACAGGTGGGACCAGCTGGAGCAGCCAGAAATCTGGGGTCAAGTCCAGGTCACTTCCCCACAAAGTCACGTACAGCTGAGCCGCCGGGATGTGGGCAGCCTTCAGCTTTCATCTCATCACCTCCACATCTGGTCTCCTCTTTACATCCATCGTCGTCGTCTTTCCTCCTCCAGCGTTCCACTTTTATGCAGTCAGCAGTCTGTCGGCAGCATTATTGGGAATTCCCTGGAATTATTTTCAGGGGGACTACCTACTAACTGCACACACACAGACACACACACAGTTCTCAGCTCACCACAGGGAATGGAAACTGTAATATGAACTCACCCTTGGTATGAATGAAAGCCCATTACAATTTATTTTTACCACAGCAGCCAGTGCAGTGGCTTTTCTGTGGGAGGTTTGGGTTTTTCTGCCCATTTACCACTGTCACTAAAACCATAAAGATATTTCCTCAAGGATAAACAGGTCGTAGAAGAGTCAGCTCCGATTTCTGCACATTTGAAGTCAACCTTTCATCGTTTTGGTGCTTTTAAAACTGTCAGCTTTATGTTTTTGAATAATATTTGCAGTTTTGCTGCTTCATTATGACATAATGTGCTCTGGGAGAATTATTCGCTTGCTTGAGCTTACATTTGAATTTGCCACCTGCTGCTTGTCAGCTCTCATCAAACGCTTGGATGAGCCTTGTAAATACTCACCGTACGTCTCTTCTGTTCCAGGATCTGTCCGGCTCCATTGATGACCTCCCCACTGGGACAGAGGCCGGTCTGGGCCCAGCCGTTGGCGCTGGCGGATCCTCCAACAGCAGCAGTAGCGGCAGTAGCCAAGGGGAGCAGGGAGGCACCGGTAACCAGGGACAGTCCCCCTTTTCTCCTCACGCCTCCCCTCACCTTCCCAGCCAGAGGAGTGGGCCTTCTCCTTCCCCTGTGGGCTCACCGGCGGGCTCCACTCAATCCCAGCAGTCCAGATCCGGGTCGGGACCCATCTCTCCTGCCAACAGCACTGCTCCAGGTAAGGTTCCTATTCGAGCCTCTAGAGCTTGTCCACAATCATTTAACATGATTAAGAGACAACCCCAGGTTAGGATGAATGTTAGCTTAAAGCTGCTACTGAAACCAGCTCCAGGCTTGATTTTACAACTAGTCGTGTTTCCACTACAGGATTTCCAGGAAATTTCTGGGAGAGGTGACAGGGAAAATCTGATGGCACGGTCCACTCAGTCATTGTGTCTCCAAACTAAATCTAAGATGTCAGCATTTTGCATTTCTGCTGTGAGTGATGTCAATGATCAGTGCCAAAAAGTGACCACAAACAGTAATAATAGGGATGGACAATATATCGGCATCAATATCGGTATCGGCCGATGTTAGTCAGTTTTTAACATATCGGTATCGATTTGATAAATAAAACCGGGCCAATATTAAAAACCGATATTTTTTCCATCTTGTCTCTATTTTTTTGCCTGTTTCAGAGGGTGAGGGGGTGATGTGTAATTGTTTAGTCACGTGATCAGTGAATGAAATCATCTCAGAACCATAAATGTGTGTGTTGTGTGTGCATAACAACGTAAATTCAGCTTTAATCATTTTCATTCTATACAAAATCTGCTGGTAGAAGCACTAATGCCAGTATATTGGTATCGGCAAATATCGGTTATCGGCCATAACAGTGATCTCAATATCAGATATCGGTTATCGGCCATAACAGTGATCTCAATATCAGATATCGGTTATCGGCCATAACAGTGATCTCAATATCAGATATCGGTTATCGGCCATAACAGTGATCTCAATATCAGATATCGGTTATCGGCCATAACAGTGATCTCAATATCAGATATCGGTTATCGGCCATAACAGTGATCTCAATATCAGATATCGGTTATCGGCCATAACAGTGATCTCAATATCAGATATCGGTATCGGCCATAACAGTGATCTCAATATCAGATATCGGTATCGGCCATAACAGTGATCTCAATATCAGATATCGGTTATCTGCCATAACAGTGATCTCAATATCAGATATCGGTATCGGCCATAACAGTGATCTCAATATCAGATATCGGTATCGGCCATAACAGTGATCTCAATATCAGATATCGGTTATCTGCCATAACAGTGATCTCAATATCAGATATCGGTATCGGCCCAAAAAGTTCATTTTGCTGCATCACTAATAACATTAAAGTTTTATTCATTCCACATAATTTAATCCACTGGGACACCGGGAGAGCAGCTGTGTGACGTAAAATGTGACGCTCAATGATCAAAAGAAGTGCAGCTTTCTACGGCGCTCTATTCGAGACCACAAGCTGCAAGGTTACAGATTTCTGTCGCATTTTATGGCACTGGGAGTTTAGAAGAGACTAATTTAAAACACCGTTAACGCTTCTTATTTTCTTTCCATTTCACTTCAACAGTAACTTCAGTTCAACAAATATTGGTTATTTGCCAACGTCAGACATCATTTACTGCTGAGTAACAACAATCAGCATAAGGTGACCACAAGTTCTGCCCAGTGACTTTACCAGGCCATTTCAGAGTACGTACCCCAGTCCAGGTACTCCGATGGTACCAAAAATGACCTGGAAAGTGGTCAGGATGGTCCTGTGACATGGAGACACGTGCATGGCGCGAAGATCCGGTAAACCTACCTGGAAGTTCCGATAGTGGAAATAGATCTCCCTCTCTGGGAGTCGAATAATGTTCTAAATCTAATTTCTTAGTGGCTCCAAACAGGAAACAGAAGAAAAGACAATAGAACAATCCAAACACATGCAACAGTCAGAGAAGTCATGTGTGATGAACTAGACGGGGCTGATGATGGGAAAATCAGCTCAGTGGCCGCCTTGAGGCTGGGAGATCAGGGTTCAATTCCTGGTCGGGTCACACCAAAGAAGGCCTCCCTGCTTGACACTCAGCATTAAGGGGTTGGATTGGGGGGGTTAAACCACCAAATGGTTCCCGTGCGGCTGCGTCTGCAGCTCAGCGGGCCCCAGGGTCAGATGCGGAGAACAAATTTTGCACACACCAGTGTGTGTGAAACTGATGGGACTTTAAGTCTAAAATGATTCAGCACCTGTTTCAGACTCTGGTCAGGTGGGTTTGGGATTCATGCTGGAAGTTTTAGGGTCAATGAAGATAACAAACCAGCTAATTTCTGAGGGAGAATCTTGTTCCTTTTGTCTTTTCTTCCTCCAAATGACATTTAAAAAGCCTTAAACCCTGTTTGATTATTACAACAGCTGCTCTTCTGGTTTAAAAAAAACAGCTCTGCTTTTGGTTCAGGCATGTCCGTTATTCATGCATTAAAAACAATGAAGCAGTTTTTGCACGTTTTGTCTCGCTTTCCTCTCATTATGTAGCCAAATTAGATGAGCCGGAACAGCAATAACAGAGCCAAGCTGAGGATGCTCCTTCTCTAACTTAATATGTTGTTAAAGTAAACACTACTGCCACCTAGTGGTGTGGTGGAGGTATTTTAGACAAATACTTAAAAACAAATAAAACATGTTTAAATATGTATTTGGAGTAGATGGAGCCACCGTGTAAATGACTTTGTTCTTCAGGCTGTGTGACTTTAATTTGGTTTTCCTGTCAGCTGCTTTTATCTCATTATTAAATCACATTTATAAGCCGGACTGTACAAACACGTGTTTGCACCTTTTGCATATAAACATGAAAAATCGTTTAGGATGGTAATCATTAATGCACAAAGGTGGGAACATCTTTGTTTCATCATCCCTCTTCTAGCAGCGTCTTTAAGTCGCTGCGTTATCCGTCTGGATTCATTTCCATTCTGCCAGTTTGCACAAAAGCGGATGATGAGAACCCACGGCAACACAAGACCAAACGATATCCATCCTGCATATCTAGACTTTGATATTCCTGGTCCATTTGAAATTTTAATTCAGACAGCTGAAAAATGTTGCTTGCATAACTCGGAGCACTTTATGGAGCAAGTCTTATTTCGTTTTCCTCATGCAGGTTTTTTTTTTACAGATTTTCCTCATGCAGGTTTTTTTTTTTTTACAGATTTGTCTTTGATCGCAGGATTGTAGAAACATCTCTCTGCTTTACAGGAAAATTATGATAGTTTGAAATCTTTCAACAACCTGTGGATCAAAATATTTAAATCTAAATGTCGTTCCCTCTTCACTCTGAGAGATCCGTGTCAGGAAGAAAGCAACGGGCCTGTCTAACAATGCACAGTTGGTCCGTGAGTCTCCGGAGGCGATGGCTGAGCATTTAGATAAATACTGAGCTTCATAAATAAAAAAAAAGATTTGATGTGCCGCCAACAGTGTGTGTGTGTGCGTGTGTGTGTGTGTGTGGCATTCATGTCATCTTGGCAGCACTCTCTCTGAGTGAGCGGCTGACCAGCCCATCAGCATGTCTCAGACCTGCCAGTCACTCCGACAAGGAGGGGCAAAGTGTCTGGAGTGAGATCCCAGCTCCAACACCTCCTCCTCCTCCTCCTCCTCCTCCTTCTCTCATCCTCTCCTCAGCCTCTTACTGGAGTGATTGACGCTAATGAAAAACTGGGACAGTGGTTTTTCAGACGCTCGTGCCAAGAATCATGACAAGAATCCACAATGAGGCGGCAAAGATGGGAAGCGAAACCGATCGCTGCGACGTGATTAATAAGAAAATATTTAAAAATATTCCCCTTGCCAAATAAATGGTGATAAAGCATGGAGCAGTGAGTAACATCTGGCATGTTTTAGCGGCTGTACTACAATCAGTTTGAATTAGATCAAGGAGCAGCCAGCTTTGGAGAGACGCAGGAGAACTAATGCTGTTAGCGCACTTCTGATTACCAACGCCCCGCTTTGCAGCACTTCATCACGAGTTGGGACACACTGACTTGGGCGCGAGTCGCTGGGAAGAGGCTGGGGTTTGTTGGTCTTGTCTGAAGCTTTCGAGCTCTTTGAACTAGTCGTGTCTTGTGAGCACAAATCAGGAAGGATAATAAGCCGTTTCATTAGTGTGAAGACCTCCTCTGCAGTCGTTTGAGCTCCAGTCAGGAAAAAGTCAAAACACAACGTTTCCTGTAGCTCTTCGTGCTGCTTCATTTAGCGCGCTGTCAGTCGGGACTTCTTAAATAGATTCTGCATCAACCACTTTCAAAATCTGTTGTTTTCACTGGCGTTTCAGGCTATTGTGTTTAGTCTTTTTCACAATAATTGCACGTATTATTTCAACAAAAGTGAAAATGTTTGCAGGCTTGTCTTTAAATGCATGCATATGAGCAGGGTTTGCACAAGCATGCACCATATTCATGCTAAAAGATACACATAAGTGATTGTTGGGGGTTTAAAGAGGGGGATTAAGATTTTAATGTATTGAAGAAAGCTTGTGCTGCTCTCATCCGTGTGTGTGTGTGTGTGTGTGTGTGTGTGTGTGCGCGCGCGCGTGCGTGCGTGCGCGTGTGTGTGTGTGGTAGGGCTGCAACAACGAATCGATAAATTCGATGAAAATCGATTACTAAAAGCGTTGGCAACGAATTGCGTCATCGATTCGTTGTGTCGCTCTTCCAAAAGCGCCACCCCCCCCCCCCTTTCCCGCCCGCCGTTGCGCGCAGACCAGAGCAAGTCAGATCAGCGCGAGGGAGAGCCGGCAGATCAGCGCGAGGGAGAGCTGGCAGATCAGCGCGAGGGAGAGCCGGCAGACTTGCGCTGCTGCGAACCGGTTCCGCATTGTCGCGCAGCGATCCAGGCAGCTGCTTCCAGCGCACGGTCCATTCTCAAAGTGGCGCAACCAAAAAACTATAATTAGCACACGATCGTTCATGTCTGCACATGTTCTCTATTTTCTGACTTATTTGTGCCTGAAGCTCGCTACTGCGGAGCTCATCACCTGTGCTGTGTGATGATGTCACCTCACGCAGCATCGAAAACACGCTCTGAGCTTTTCGGTCAGGAGATCCCTTTGATCTGTTCAAAAGTAACTGATGAGGTGAAAAGGTAAGAATCCAGGCAACAGATTTTCTGGAGAATTATGAGGAGATGCAGGAAGATGAGAGACAGACAGGACAGGAAAATAGTTTAATAAAAACAAGAAAACAAAACAAAGTGTTGAAAAGTCAAATGACACGTTTTTACCAGTAAAAAACAATAAGTTATACACATGTCATATTTATACATCTGGTACAATTCAGATCACCTTCAAAACTCAGTCACACACCCAGGGCCGTTTCAAGACATTTTGGGGGCCAAGGCAAAATGCCCCCCCCCCCCCCCATAACTGGGCTCCCCAGAAGCCTCTGTGTAATTCATGCCCTCTCCAGTAGTGTTAGTTATATGGTGTTTATAAAAGCCCCTCAGACATTACTGACATGTTCTAATATTATCAGATGAAAAACTAAATTATCAGACATGCTGTCTCATCTGCTTCTTTTAAAAACTTGCAAAAAGTAACAAAACCATTTGAAAGCCACTATTTGTGGATTCTCTTATAGTTTCCATGGAGTGTGTGACAACTTATTTTTTCATTGATCCTATCGTCTAATCTCACAGCTGAAACAAGCATCCTTAATCATCTGTGCACAGGAAGCTTACCGATGCTGTAGTAAAACAAAAGGTATAATAATTTATTATTAATAAAACCTTGTTGCAGCACTAAAGCAGAAAAATTAGATTTTGCATTAAAAATGCAAAATATTTACATATGAATTGTTTTAGAGCCCTTTAATTGGCAGAATCTGATATTAATTTAGTTCTTACAAAAAATGGGTCCCAACATGGTTTGTGTGACGTTGCCATAGTGTGACGTCATAGGCACAGATCCCCTGTCCTCTTGTTTGGAAATGGAAATATGATCACCCTATATTAAACAAACTGTCCACCCGGGCTTTTGCGCTGCACAGAGACGCTTCGCTGCCTACGACTGAATGTCAGTTGAGAGTCAGTCTCATGCAGACTGACCAATGAAGAGAGGGCCTCAAGTTAAGACCGTCTCCTCATTGGTCAGTCCACACGAGGTGGGTCACAGGTTACTCTGGGCGGGTTACGTGTTGTCAGGCATTCAAGTATTGAGTATATTTACTGCATATTACAGTAAAATATTCTGTATGTGACCACATTATGGTGATCCTTGGGTCGTGATGATGGAGCCCTTGAATATTGTTGCCCAGGGTACAACAAAGTGTTAATCTGGCCCTGGTTCCGCCGTCACATTCCCGCAGAAACTGGTTGATCACACCGGGGCCAGACTACTAGCATGTGGTTTTACAACCACAATGTCCTCAGAAGCAAAAATGCTTTTAAAAGGGAGGGAGGAGTCCTAACTGTTGCTGCAGGCGTGTTGTGTGAGAGTGCAGTTATATACTGGTTAATATATTTTTGGGTTCAGTTGCTTTCATGTGGCCTAATGTGAGTCTATTTGGGATCATTGGAATGATCAGCAGCATTTCTTGATGTGACTTTATGGCAGTTGCCCAGGGCATCATCGCAAGGAGGATGGCATTCATTTACTTTTGTTTTATTTGGTATTTTTTCAGTCAGTTTTGGAAATAGTGATCAATTTTGATTAATTCACAGCCTATGTTTAATTACATTTAAAATAAATGTTAACAGATGAGATCAAACAAAACAGATGAGAATTGCCCTTAAGCTGTTTAACTTGGACCAAGCATTTTAGGTCACAGATAGATGTAGCTTAGGGTCTCTGTCTATACACCTTATAAGACAATTTAGGTGATGGCATGTTGTTTTTCTGCTATTGAACTGTTTTCTAATAATGTTGTGTTAAATAAAGTGAAGGAAGGAGAGAAATAACGTTTCCCTAGCAGTTTTTAAAAATTTCTCCATGTAATCCGATTAATCGATCAATCGTGTCGAGACCCCATCCGATTAATCGATTATCCAAATAATCGTTTGTTGCAGCCCTAGTGTGTGGGTCCGCCACCAGTCAGCCCCACTCTGCCGAGTGATGCGACATGTCACATGGATGAGCACACACGTTACCCTTGACAGCGGTCAGAGGAGAGCAATTTCATTATGTCATGTTTTCACCTGGCTGTCAAACAAATGTGTATACACACACACACACACACACACACACACACACACACACACACACACCGGGGAACCATACAGAGGAGCAGAACTTATATACCTGTGAAAATTGTATTTCAAGGTTTGACACTTCATATATATTGTTGTCCGCATAAATTACCTCTGTATGTATGCTCATATGGATGAGTGACAGTGGTGTGCGTGCGTGCGCGTGCGTGCGTGTGTGTGTGTGTGTGTGTGTGTGTGTGTGTGTGTGTGTGTGTGTGTGTGTGTGTGTGTGTGTGTGAGAGAGAGAGAGAGTTACACTTTAAGAGTGTTAAAGAGGGCTATGCTGACAGATTGCCAGCCTATCATACACCCATTCACTTGCACAAATCTATCTTGTCGGAGCGCCGCAGCAAGCCTGTGATTCCCTCGTCTCCTTGCTTCTCCTCCTCTTCCTCCGCTCTTCCTCCCTCCTGTCTGTCTCTCCATGATGCAAATCCAATACACTGTAACTCGCCATGCTATTTGGATTCTCTCCCGGAGCCAAAAAGGCACACGCAGGGCCAAATTGATTTTCCTGTTGCGCTAGATTTGTGACAGTGGAGCAGAAATCACATTGCTCAACCGCCAACGTTCCCCTCCTCTTCCTCTATCTCGTATGTGCACGCACACACACACACACACACACACACAAAACCACCTCCTCACGGTGTCTCTGAAGCAGTTCAGCGTATCCGCCGAATCCCATCCTTCTTCCAGAGACATCAGGGACGACAAAGGCAAACGTTTGTCTGTCATTTAGAGGTTGTGCAGGAATTTGTTTTAATGCTCTATTGATAATTTTTCTTCAAATTATTCTCTTAAGTGTCTGTGCTGCTGTAACAAGTGGATTTCCCTACTGTAGGATCAATAAAGTCTATTCTATCATAACGAGCAGAGGTCAGACAAAGGTCCCTGGCAAAAGTTTCACAACAGTCTTTAGCTTAAGACCAGGATCTTCTGCAGAGACGGGCATGTTTAGAGCTCTAAAGTTTTGTATTTCCTCAGTGTTTCCAGTTCAAGATAACCGTGTTTGCTGCTCAGTTTGAGTGTGTACACGCTCAGGTTTGACAAGTTGTCTCCAGGTACAGCCTGTCAGCGCAGCATCATTTCCTGTCAGCTTTAGTAGAACTGTCAGTTCCCCAAACATGAGTGGAAGACGTATCCATTACCGGGCTGGATCTGATACATATTACATCAAACTTCACAAAAAAACACAGCAACTCAGCCTCGTTACTGATACCACAGAGATGGGTTTAAACGCGAGAAAATCCTGCAGAAAATTCCACCACTGCAAAAAAATAACATCCACAGTCCCAGAAATTTGTATTTCCTCCTTGTTTCCTTCAAAAGAAGTAAGGAAATATTTAAAATAAAACAGATAATTAACTACAAAGGGCTAAAAGTTAGTTTTTGAAATGCAGAAACACAATTATTATTTTTTAATGTTATATAAAATGTGGTAGAATCAGTTTAAGGGGACATACATGACTTTTTTATTCAGCTGGAATAGTTCTATGGTCGATTCGAAACATGTTTATAAAGATCTTTGCTCTAAATCCCTCTCACGTAAAACACTTTCAGCAGTTTTATTTTTGATAGTTTCAGTACCTTCCAGAATGAGCCGTTTTAGGGCTCTGTCACTTTAAGAAAACAAGTTGCTGCTAGCCACGCCCACCCATCCGCTGATAGGCTGCTGTGAGCGAAGAAGCTCAGTTATCTGAGAAGGGCTTGGGGTGGAGCTGCTGCTCCTGCAGCAGCAGGTCTCTCTTGCAGGTGAGAGGTGGTTTTATAATTTCCCGTTTGTGACATCACAAAATTATGGAAAAAATGAGTTTAGCATTGTACAGAGTACATTACCAACAACGGATCATATTAACAGCTGAAAAGTGACCTCAAAGAGTTATTTTCAGATTTGAAAGACGCTCAGGCAGGTGTTCCTCCTCATTTGTTGAATATAAACATTTGTATCCGGGTCACAATTAAACCAACAAACCAACGAACTTCCATTTTGAGCACATTCAAATAGTTTTTGCCACACGTTTTCTCCTCTAATATTTACAGAGTAGTTGCGAGCATCTGGAGCCTTCTGTTACATCATCATTACACACTGTGACCAACGTGAAACAACATTTTTTTTCTCTTAGGCCCTGTCCACACGTAGCCGGGGATCTGCTAGAAAAATATCTACGTTTTGGCCTGTCATCCACACAAATACGGAGTTTTTTCACACGAAAACGGATCTTTTTAAAAACTCCGGCCAAAGTGAAGATCTGCGTTTTTTCCGTTTTGGGTGTCTGCGTGTGGACAGACAAAACCGGAGTTTTAAGGTCCGCAACGTCACTTTCCGCGACAAAAAATGCTGACATCACGTGTGCAACCTGTGTTTACACTAGCTGACAGCATGGAAGCCCTCAGAGCTGCGCTCGCTTTATCAATTGTCCAAGCGCTTTTTGCTTGTTTGTTTTTGCAAGCGGAATTACTGCTCCTTGCGGAAGACCACAGACGAAGGACGAGGCTAAGAACGGGGGAAGTACTGCCGCCTACAGGTCTGGCATGTCCTTAACAACGTATTTATCCGGGTACGTGTGGACAGAGTTTTTTTTTTTTTAAACGAGGTGGTGTGGATGCAAGTTTTTGGAGGGGCGGATATTCGTTTTTTTTTTTTAAACGGCTACGTGTGGACTAGGCCTTAGATTTATCATTTTTTACATGAGCAAACATGCCGTTTTTGTATGATTACAAATAAAAAATGTGTGGATTTAGTCAATTTTTTGTTTCTCCAAGTTACCAAAAGTCTCAAACAAGTGAGATACAGGTTATTTCAAACTCATTTTCATCTCAGAGGTGATGCTAGTTGAAGCTCTACATAAATTTCTACATAAATGTGCAACATTTGAGACACTTTCATGACCACTTTTTTGATTTTACAGTAGTTTAAGCTGCCTGTAACCCATAAATCTAATAATAAATGTACCTAAAAAGCATGGCATGTCCCCGCATCACCCCCAGATTTTCAGAACAGTTTTTATTCTAACTATAAAAGTGTTCACAGTGAAGAAACATTCCCTCTAATCAAGCTTTGTTTTGTAAAAGTTGCACACGGCTCTAACACAGTAGGAAGTAACTGAAAGCCTGGATGCTGCGGTTGCCGTGGCGATCTGCTTGGTTTTAGACTCCCTAACTGATTCTGAGTCAACTAGTCTGAAACCCTGCTTGTTTTTTCAGATCGTGTTCTTTATTTGGTGACATTTCCATCTTCCTCTGTTGACACGTTTGCGCCTGTGTGCCCAGCTGCCTTTGAAAAGAATATTTCTCCACAATGTGCAGCCACTAATTTCCACAGAGGACGTCCTCGCTCCTCCTCAGCCCAGCTCACTTGGTCTGCCGCGGAAAATCACAAATACTCCTCTCTATCTTCTTTTCCTCAGCTTTCGTCTCTCTCACGTTGAAGTCCTCAGAGGTTCAGCTAGCGTAGCCTGCCTCTTCTTTTCTCCTCGATTCTCTTCTCCCGCTTCATTTCTCACCTCCCCTCCCAAGTTTTTATTTTCTCCTAATAAGGTGAAGGGAGCTGGCGGGCGAGCGCTCTGGAGAGTTTAAGCTGTTTATCCGCGCTCCGCTTCAAGAGCTTCCGGGGCCCCGGAAAAGGATAGAGGTCAGAGCGAGTTTAAGAGGAGTCTGGACTTGGCCGTTTTAGTAGCTAAAGGGTGTCTCCTCATGCGGGATCTCCTTCACATTCTCCTCCAGCTGAGCCTGCGGAGTTGTTGTTCTTGGTAATGAGAGCTAGGCATGTGATAAAAGCATTTGTTTTTCACCACGGGGGTCAAAGGTCAAGCGAAGATCAGGAACAGGGCTTTCTTAAAGATGGCCACTTTGAAAACGATGTCAACAAACGACTTCCTTAACGACGACAACAACTGGATTTTCCCTGAGAAGGAAACGGCCGCGGGGACGAAACGGGAATGTTTCTCCTGTTCTGAGGAAAGTTACAGGAAGTTACAGGAGGGTGGGGCTGACTTTTATGTGTTTAGCAGCGAAGCACGGCGAGATTCCTCGTCACACCACTCCCTAAGAGGCTGGATGGTGGGAACACCGCCGCTGGCTGTCCTCGTCCCTCTCTCACTCATTATTTTTGCCGTGCTTTCTTTCCTCTTGTGTCTCACATTCCCTCTCGTGTCCCCACCCTCCCGTCCCCGTCGCGGTTTGTCTCTCCTTTATTCGCTCAGAGCGTTGCTCCGGCGCAGGCCTCCCACCGAGGAGCACGGCAGAATTTTCCATCCACATCTCTGCCTCTGCGCCTCCCTCTCGTTCCTTCACATCTCTCCTCCAGCTCTATCCCCTCCCAGCCACACACCACCCACGCCACTATCCTCCCCACTTTTTTCTTTCCTGCATTCCTCTTTCTCTTGATAGCAGTTTGAAGTGAAACAGCTTTATGTGTACAAAGCACACCATCGGCTAAAACAGGCGGGGGGAAAAGCACAAGTTTGCTGCGTTAGCCGTTTAGAGAAATCCCATTCTCACTCTGTCCGACTGGAAAACTCTAACCGGAGCACGGTGTGCAATTATTTTCCCTCCCCAACACCTCTTTCCGTGCTTTCTCCCGCTCCACCGCTCCCTCTCCCTCTGTTTTTAGCTTAAGCTGCACTTTTTCTTTACTTACAGTTGCTACTCAGCGTTGAAAGTAATGAGGATCTTGGGAGAGCGCTTGTTTTGCGAGCCACTGCAGGCCCGTGCTCGTTCCCCGCAGGGAGAGTTAACTGGCATTAGCCCCCGGCTTGGAGAAGCATTCACTCGCGCCCATTGAGATCTAAACCACCGTTATTGGAGCCCGCTGTTTATCTGCCTCTTCCCCCTAAAGACACGGAAAATAGGGGGTATTACCTCGGCGCGTGTGTTTTCTGGGTGGTGCAGGTGTGTGTGCACTCATAGCCGGAGGGTTGTATTAGGAGACGGTGCTGAAGCAGCCCTTTCTCTTCTCCTCTATGCCAGTCTATTAGTGCTCACCACACTTAGCTCACTTATCCAAAATGGCCCTCGATGCTTCAGGGGTTGGATTTAAGAGGAAGACAGTGTGTGTGTGTGTGTGTGTGTGTGTGTGTGTGTGTGTGTGTGTGTGTGTGCGTGTGCGTGTGTGTGTGTGTGTATCAGCCCATCCAAGAGCTCTATACGTACTCTCCCCCAGCTTTAAACTTCACCCCCATTTAGGTTTGAAACCGTGAGGAAGTAATAAACATACTTCCTCCCTTCAAAGGAGACTCGGGGTAGCTTTGAGTCCTTGTGAGGAAAAAGACATTAAAAGTGTGGTTTTTAAACTTGGTTTATGCTTGACGCGTCCGCGAGGTTCGCACGGCTCCGCACGGCAAAATTACGTAATTTTAACAACCGTGCCCCTCCACCGCGCCTCCACACGGCCCAAACATTCCGTATCGCGCACCTAGGAAATTTTCTAACCACGCGGACGGTTGGACGCAGAAAAACATGGCGGACTAGCAAGAACTAGTATGGCAGAGGTTCGTAAATACAGACGTTTGTATGATTCAGCTCTCAAAGATCACCGTGATCAACATGTTGTTAATAATTCTTGGAGAGAAATAGCTCGCACTGTCGGAAAAGACGAGGACGCTGTTGAAAAATGCTGGAATGCCATGTTGTAAACAACAGTAATTTTTACTTCTACTATGGTGTGGTGTTGGATGCGTGCCGTAGAGCTCCATGCTGCCCCCTACAGTTTGGGAGAATATTGGCTCACCGCAGAGACAAGCCGCATGAACCATAAACGCTGCGAGTTGTGAAGCGCGTTCCATCTGCGAGCCGCATCACCAAGCGGAAAGTAAATGCGTCAAGCATAAACCAAACTTTAAGCTTGGTAGCTTTAAGAGGGAGGTGTTTTCGACCCTGCTGCCTTTCAGCTGAAAACGGCTTTTTGCTTAGTGGCTTTTACGTTTTCATCTTTTAAACACAAATACATGCTGCATCTTCAGTCTTAAATGTTTTAATGTGAATTCATGTACGTGTGGCTGTCAGAATCAGGGCCGGCGGTGAAAATTTCTGTTGCAGAAACACACACTGTTTATAAAGGTGTAAAGTGTGGACAGGAAATAAAAATGCAGTGCGATGCAGGACAATGAGATATTGCTTTACCACTGATGGGTACACGTGCTAATTATAATCAGACACCTTTGAGAATGTTGGCATTGTCTAAAAGACACACACACAGAGACAAAGATGAATTTTTTAACATTCACATGGGGACACACACACATTTTCACTTGTAAATGTAACAAAAACAAAAGCAAGAATTAGGATTTAAAGTCAGCCTTTTAAAAGTGCTGCAGCAAGTAAAAAAAAGTTTGATATTAGTTATTTTCATTTTATTTAAAATGAAGCAAACTAAACTAGCATAAGTCTCAATATTTCATATAAACGGATGCTCGGATGTTCAGGGTCTCCTCCTTCCTTCTTGTATCTGATCTCAAGCATCAAATCGGGTGTTTTTCGTTGATCGACATTAGATTTCTGCTTCTGACCTGCTGGTTTCCCATCAGCCATGCTGGAATACGTCGCCGCTTTTTACCTGAGCCTGAGGAGAGAACCCCTCCCATCAGAAGTTTGTGGCGGACTGAAGGAGATCAGCAGCCAATGAAAATGGTGTGAGCGCCATGTTTCTAATCTTAGAGCTTGTTTCACTTTTACTCCAACCCAGCGTGAATAACCTTCCGCCAGATGTGTAACGTTTATGGAGGTGCGTTGTTTCCTACCGAGAGCGTTAGACATGCAGCTGATCGTACAGCGAAACCATCTGACAACTGCAAGGCCACATGGGGTTTTGCCAGTTCATACGAGGAGAAGAACAGCAGAATGTAAACAAAAGGTCTGTGGTTTATTTTCTGTTCTTTTCACTTCGGCTACAGAGGCTTCACAAGTGATGGCGTATTTTTCTATAGTTAAACAAAAGGAAATCTGCTCATGACTTTTATTTTGAAACCTGCCAGATGTTTCACACTGCTCCTGTTTGATTTCCTGTCTGACCCGATCAGAACAGATCTGGGAAACGTCCGAGATGCATCGCTGCACAGAGAAGAGAGGAGCAACAAACGGCTGGATTTGGAATGTTACTCATTAATAGTCATGATATTCGAACATCTTGCTTCTGATTGGCTGACAGCAGCATGACTCTTCCGCTGCCAAGTTGTTGTTTTTTTCCGCCTAAACAAGTTCTGCCGTGTTGTGGAGTTGCTAATGCTAACAGTTAGCTTCTACTAGCCGAGACATTTTCTTCTGGACCCTAAATCAACAGCTTTCCCTGGTCCACAGCCAAGATGGGCGAGACCATGAATGCTAACATATAATGGGAAGTAGAGCTGAGTGGCATTTTCTGACCCGAGCGTTTCCACGTCTGTTTTCTTTTAGCGGCTAATGCGGGAAATCGGGGTAGAAGACTATTTCCATGTCTAGCCTGCATGTCAAACTCAGAGGAACCTCATCTTTAAAACCTTTTGATGTCACGCCGGTGTTTGTGGATCCTGGGAATGTGTGGAATCTGTATTTAACAAACTGCTGACTGAGGATTATTAAAGAGCATCACAATGATTATTGTGTGAAACAGTGTTTATTAAAGGTTGAACATAGAACACAGACTCTATAGTGACATCTCGTGTTTAGAGGTGGTAGTGCAACAACAGAACACATTTTCCAGCCGTCGGGGTGTTGGTTCACTGCTGACACGTGAAGTGACCAGCCAGCACCATGTCCAGTGATGGATCGTACAGGATAAGGACTATTTTCTACTAATACATTTATTTTACAACAGTATTTACCATTGGAACATCTTCTGGGCTCAGAATCAGCTGCTTGAATTAATGAGTCCACCATTTAAGGCCTCGCCTTGCCAAGCGGACTTTTTTAAAATAGCCTTTAAAGGAGAAACTGTACGTTCATTTTGCACACCTCCAAACGCCCCATGGGGGTATTATTTTTTATAATAACTTTTTACTAAAATGTTCCATATTCAATCTTTAAAGGGACTTTTCGGACTTTTGAATTTTAATTCTCGCCATTGCCCCCTCAGGCCAAAAGCGTAACGGCAGCCGCAATAGTAGGCTCGTGCACGAGGCGAGCATGCTGTACGTGCACACTCCTTAACGAAAATAACCGCTGAGACAGTCGTGTGTGTGTGTGTGTGTGTGTGTGTGTGTGTGTGTGTGTGTGTGTGTTCGTGTGTGTGTGTGTGTGTGTGTGTGTGTGTGTGTGTGGCCCGAGGACAGAGGACAGGAGAACATGGAGCTACTTAAATAAATAATTTGGTTCTGTACCTTTCTCTTCAGCACAGCCGACAAAGGTTTATGATGGGTCAGTCCTCCTGCATGCTCAGATCATTCCCTTCCCTTGCTTGAAAAATTGTTCTAAAATGAAAGTTGAACCCACATCTTTTCAATCTGTGAATTCAATGCCGTTCGGCGAGTCTCAAATAAAAATTTGGGCATCTTACTGTAAAAAAATGGTAAATGGTAAATGGCCTGTATTTGATATAGCGCCTTCTAGAGTCCTGAAACCCCCCAAGGCGCTTTACAACACAATCAGTCATTCACCCATTCACACACACATTCACACACTGGTGGGGATGAGCTACAATGTAGCCACAGCTGCCCTGGGGCGCACTGACAGAGGCGAGGCTGCCGAGCACTGGCGCCACCAGTCCCTCCGACCACCACCAGCAGGCAACGTGGGTTAAGTGTCTTGCCCAAGGACACAACGACAGCGACAGACTGAGCGGGACTCGAACCAGCAACCTTCCGATTACGGGGCGAGCACTTAACTCCTGTGCCACCGTCGCCCCATTAATGTAAAAAAGAAACTCTAAATGAACTATGTTCACATCCAGCATCAAACCCAGGTCTTCTGCATGAGAGTCAGACATCTTACAAGGTGAGCTACACTCTAGTAGCTATCACAGTATCTGTAACTTTTATATCCTTGATGACACCTGAAACAACGTCAAACCAAAGAACGGTTCGAAGCGAAAATGTCTATTTTGTTGCTAATTTGCAGGAAATATCTAGAAGAAAGTAGCTAAGGGTCCTCAGAAATGTAGCTAGGTTCATCACTAGGCGTTAGGAACAGCGACAAAGTCGCTGAGTTGGCACTACCTCTCTCTCTGCTGCTAAAGCTACGGATAACAAATGCTACGAGCTATGCCTGAGCGTGAACGCGCATGAAGCAGCCTGCTCGACCCGAGAATCTCTCTTTTTCTGTGATTTTACAGAAAAACAGGCAATCGCAGAAAAAATGCCAGGGCTCATTGTACAGGACCAGGGCATTGCAGGAGAATGTATGAAGAAGAAATTTATTATTTCTATACATGTTTTGGCTGTCAAACTTCCATAATGCCCCTTTAAATAGACCACATATGAAGACATCTGTTTGCCGGAGTACCGGAAAGACAAACTTTGTGATTTTAGCTCAGGTTCTCCCTACATTGTGATCCTCTCACATGTACTGATTTTATTACCTATAATAAACTAACAGGAACTCTGCAAGTTTTAAACGTTTTACTAAGAAAATGCAGAAAATTAATCTTAAATTAAACAAAAAGTTACTATCGTAGCGACATGAATGGTCTCATTTGTGACCCAAAGGTCACACTTCCTCAGCTGGGTCAAGCTGTCCTGGCTGCACTTCTATCTACAGATTATCCATCACAGGAGACGCGAAGTCTGCTGTAAACCATCTTTATTCTGGCTGCTGTTGCATCCGCAAGACGAAGGACACTTCAAGATTTAAAAGAATCATTTTTAATTAACTCTTTTCACTGTCTATTACAATGTTCATAAATAATCATCAAGGTTCATTATAAATGTATTTAATTACTGAAATGAATTATTATTCTTTGGTTAATAATAATTATTATTTATGATAATCAGTAATGTTTAACAGTGACAAGAAGATCATTTACACTTATACACACCATGCAGGATACAGTAATCAGGTTAAGGTTAACTGCACTCACATGTCTTTGTCACATGACAACCCAGAGCTTTCTATCTTGGGAGGGCGTGTTCTGAGGTATGTTAAATCTACATGTCAAAATCTAATTCGTTAGAACAAGATTACTGGCCGTCTCTTAAAACCTAACTCCTCAGTTCAAGTTCAGTTCTTGAGCTCACCAAATTCTCTCCGTGGCAACGAGAGTCGAGAAGATCGAGTCGGCCGTTCGAAACCTCTACTAAAGCTTTTCTGTCACGCCGATAGAATTACTTCAACAGAAACGCCATCTGCAACACAAGCTGACGCAAAACTCCTTCAGAGTTATTGATTTTGAGACGTAACCAGTTTCATCAGTCGTTGTGACCCGGAGACATCTCAGGACCGATTTGGTCGCATGACAGTTCTTCTACCCACCTCGTGCTTGGGGGTCATCATCTCCTCCTGACATCTCGGATCCAAAAAGGGGTCTCCTAACTGGGTGAGGTAGACACTTCCGACAGATTGCATCTGAATGCCTCTTTTATTAAGAAATAATTTAGCTTAACTGCAAACCAAATTCTTTCACCCAGAACGTGTTTTTCTCTCTCTAAGATAAAAACCTTCTGAGACCTAATTCACACCTTCAAACACACACACACACTTCATTTTTAGTTTCATCCAGACACAGATTGATTTGATTTTAAGTTTTTATACCAAAGCTTTTATAAATTGTAATTTATGAACTGTCTTTTAAATGGTCATCTTTAAATTGTTAGTAATAAATTCTTAACTTTTTAAACCTGACTCTTGTTTGAAATGAAACACAGAGTGGTGTATATTGATCAGTGAACGAGCAAGGATCACTTTAGATCTTCTAAATTAATAAATAAACTTTTGCTATTAATTTAAATCTCTTAAATTAAATATTAATCTTTGATTAAATATAGACCAAGCCAGTTGGTGTATGGACTTCTATCAATTATATAAATATCCTTGGATATTTATATATAATATAAGTTTCATTGCCAATTCGTTTGATCTTTCTCAGAATTTAACAAAGCTGAATAGCAACAGCTTAAATTCTAGTTATGTAGATTAACAACGCTACACTATGCACTCATTGTCACCCTATTATGTGCATTTATGTATGAAAAACATGATTAGGATAATGAACTCAAGCCTGATAGAATGAAAAATAAGGCAATAATTTAAAGAGCAAGTCACGCCGACCAGATTCTTACTCAACTCCCACTTCCTATTTGAAAAATGCAACAAATGCTGTGGCCTAGCAGACCGAGAGGGTGGAGCCCCTAACAAATACACACACACACACACACAGGCTCACAACGACATTGTGACATCATATGGTACCAGCTAACGTTCTACGGTACCTCTTAGCCAATAACGATGGCTAATTTAAATTCTAATGCAGTGCAGAGTTTTTACCTGACAACGGCATGACATTGACAGTTTTAGGCAGAAAATAAAAATGTAACTAAAATGCACTAAAGTGCAAAACTATTGACTACACGTGTCTGCAGCACAATTAGCCGCACATTTATATAGTTTATCAGAAAAAAAAAGTTGATTTGGGGGTGACTTTCTCTTTAACATATAAGATTTTTATATGTTAATATGTGAAATCTATCATTAACAAAATTGATTATAATTACTTATGTACTAAAGTTTATCAAACGTCTAATTATTTTTTTAATTGTGGTGCTATAAATAGGGACAGTCATTTGTACTAATATTGGTTGTAAGGCTGCTCTGCTGTTGATGGAGAACATTCCTAAATTAAATACCAATAAAAGCTTTCATAAAAATATCCGTTTAGACTGGAATGAATTTTAAGTTTCTGAGTTAATTATATTCTAACCATTTATACACAGCTTTAATAATCAAATCAAAACGACTGAACGGACATTTACGCTCATTTCTGTTACATCGTATGTTTTTTTCATGGATCTGTCTCCTCGATGGTATTTTCATAATGTTTATTTAGCTTTACATTCTTATTCATAGCTGGAGGAGACGTTTTTCTGCAGGCAGAGGAAGGTATACAGTCGTTCGTGCTGACATTTAGCTCTCTCCTCTCTAAGCAGCACACGTTGAAGGAATGCATGTCAAAAGATCTGGCTTATGAATTATTAATGGTGTGGATTAAAAGTGCCAGGACTCACTGTGGAGCTTGTTTTTGTTTGGACGTAATTATTTAATGGAACCTTGTTAAAAATCATGAAGAGGAGAGGATAAAGGGGAACGTGTGTGAAAGTGCTTTGTTTGCACAGTAATTGGTTGTGCAATTACAACAAAGTGTGCAAAGTTTACCTATTCACCAGAGAGACAGATTTAGGATTACTTGTCCTCAACTAGACCGGTACTTGTGTTTTCAGCTTTCTTTTGCAGGTAAGTTCTCAGATTTTCCTCTTTTGTCTTTCACATGAACAGACGTTAAACCCCCGATTTCCCGTCTGATGACGGTTTATGTGAAGATGTGGAGGAGTTAGTGGAGATGAGTAGCCTGGCAAGCCAGACTAAATAAATGTATTATTTAGTCTGGCAACGCTCCATTGACGGCTCTCAGTTGTGGTACGGGTTCTACCGTTGTCTTTCAAATGATCTCTGCATTCCACTGGACAATGAATGTGACATACTCTTGTTTCACTCTGTTGCATCATCCCACCCACCAGGCATATAGAGTGCCCTGATTGGCCCGCAAAGCGGATAACGCTCTGATTTGTTCACTAAGCAGATAGAGCACTATGATTGGCCCACCATTATGGACCAATCACATCTCTTTATGTGTTTAAAACCCCTCTAGAGAGCTGTGATTGGCTAGCCACAGTCCTGGTAGGAGCTGCAGAGGTTCCAATGGAGCATGCCTAGACCAAACTTTGCAAAGCAAGAATTTGGTCTAGGCTAGGAGATGAGGGCACTGTTCCCTGTTTGCACCTCCACTGCAGCACCCGGTGCAAGCTCCTGCCACTCTGACTCTGCCGTCCACGTGAACAGAGTCTGACAGCAGAACGGGTGCCTGGCCTGTTGCGACACACATGCACACACACACACACGGACTGTTATGTTCTGGTCCTGTTGGACCTGACTGCAGCCTTTGACACTGTTGACCATCACCTGCTACTGGAGAGGCTGAGAGGCTGGGTTGGCCTATCAGGAACTGTTCTGGAGTGGTTCTCCTCTTATCTTTCTGAGCGCTCCTTTTCTGTGGCCGTCTCCAAGTTTAGGTCCTCCACCACCTCTCTTACTCATGGTGTCCCACAAGGTTCTGTGCTGGGGCCTCTGCTCTTCCTCCTCTATCTGCTTCCACTTCAGCACATCCTGAGCTCCTTCAAAGGAATCTCCTACCATCTTTATGCAGATGACATCCAACTGTACATCTCCTTTAAGCCCCATGAGATGTCTAAGCTGCAGCTGTTACACACCTGCTTAGACTCTATCAGAACCTGGATGGCTGGGAGCTTTCTTCAGCTGAATGAAGATAAGACTGAGATCCTCATCTGTGCCCCAGACAAGCTGGTTCCCAAAGTCAGAGACTCTCTTGGTCAGCTTGCTTCTCACACCAAACCTTCTGTCAGGAATCTTGGCGTGACCTTTGACCCAGCTCTCACCCTGGATTCTCATGTCAGTTCTCTTGTTCGCTCTTCCTTCTTCCATCTCAGGAACATTGCTAAGCTGAGTCCCATTCTGTCTCGCTCTGAACTTGAGACAGTTCTCCACACCTTCATCTCCTCACGCTTAGACTACTGTAACTCTCTTTTCACGTGTCTGAGCAGAACCTCCCTGAACCGTCTACAGGTGGTTCAGAACGCCTGTGCTCGGCTCCTGACCAAGTCCTCCAAACACACCCACATCACCCCGCTTCTCCTCCAGCTTCACTGGCTGCCAGTCAACTTCAGGGTTCATTTCAAGATCCTTGTTCTGGTCTATAGGGCCTTACATGGACAAGCACCATATTACATTGGTGATCTTCTCAGTCCCTACACCCCCAGCAGGTCCCTGAGGTCCAGTGATCAAAGCCTACTGGTTGTGCAGCACCAGGCTAAAGACCAAAGGTGACAGATAATTTGCTGCTGTGGCCCCCAGACTCTGGAACTCTCTCCCCCTGAGCCTGAGATCAGTGGACTCAGTGGTCTCCTTTAAAAAGCAGCTGAAGACTCACTTGTTCAAGCTGGCTTTTGTATGACCTTCTTCACCACTTTCTCTTTATTCTGCTCTCCCCACCTATTCCACCTTCCTCAGGATCCACTAATTTCCCTCTTTCCTATTCACTCTCTCTCTTTCTTTACATTTTTTTAATCACAATTGCCTATTTTTTGCCCGTTTAACCATTTTCTAAATTCTTTTTTATATTTTTACATTTTTGTTTTTGTGAAGAGCCTCATGATTTTTTTCTTGAGAGGCGCTATAGAAATGATACTTTCTTCTTTTTCTTCTTTATTTTTAGGTCGATCTCTACGGTTTAAGGGTTCAGCATAATGCTGCTGGCATCGTTCATCCTGACTCCCTCCCAATCCAATTTTAGGTTGCATTAAAATCTGTCCCTCTGGCAACAAGTGACCATGACCCTTCGCTATACACTTAAGGAGTTTTCAGTCAGACACACACACACACACACACACACACACACAGTCCATAATGTTGACTTGGATGCTCTACCAAAGGCCTGGAACCTTTAAAAGGGAGGTTCACCGAGGAACGTTTAGTACTAAATACGATAAAACACGTTGAAGAAGAAGAAGAAAATATCATTTCTATAGCGCCTCTCAAGATAAAAATCACGAAGCCCTTGAATTGAGTGTTACATGTACATGTACAATAGTCTTCTAACCCCGTTTCCTGCATTAGCTGCCACAAGAAAACAGACGGGGAAATGTTTGGGTCAGAAAAAGTCACACAAATCTACATCACACTGTAAAAATTGCATTCATGGACTCAGCCACTCTGGGTGCAACCAGGAAAGGCTACCGTATATTGATTTAGCGGCCAGAAGAAAGCAGATAGTACCTTAAAGGTTGAATATAGAACACGAACACCAAAGCGACATCCAGTGTGTGGAAGTTGTAGTTGGAACAACAGAACAAGGTTTCTAGCCGTTTAGTTACCAGGTTTGCCACTGATACATGAATTTTTTTATTTAGGTACATCTGTTGTAGGCTTCCCCTTAACTTACTCGGGTTTTACATATTTTTTGGTCGCTTCTCCTCTGAGAAGGATAACGACATCTTCTGGGCTCAGAAGCCACTGCTTGACTTGCCGAGTCTGCTATTTTCCACATTTCCAGCCTTCCTGTGCTAAGCGGACCCGCAATGGCTCCCTCTACTGGCTGGTAGAGGTAAACATGCACCCAGTGTCGTGCCCGTCAAAACAAATATTTGATCATTTTTTGATTAAATTATAGCTTTTAAAGGAAATACCGTACCCTCATTCTGCACACGTCTAAATGGCCCCCGGAATTATTAATATTTTTTTAATATTTCTTTTTATGAAATGGTTCCGTATTCAGTCTTTAATTACTAGAAGCTAACAATTAGCATTAGCAACTCCACAACATGGAGGAACACATTCTGGCTTGTGGTATTTGTGGATATAACACTTAAACATTGTACATTTTACTCAACGAAGAAAAACCAATTGAGGCAGCGTAACCCCAAAATTCCACTACTTCCGCTCCGCTCTGCCACGAACTCCGCAGCAAAATCGGTCCCATTGTAGTCAATCAGAGCTGTTCCACTACTGCGGCCATGTGGCGCAGTGCGCCGCCCGCCGTTCCGCCATCCGGCAAAAATAGGATCGATTCTATTTTTGACAGACGCCAGAGCACCTCCGCAGTCAATGGACAGAAATCACAACTTACGTTATTTCACAATAAATCAATAAACAAAAAGTGTTTTGTTTCATATGCATAGGTTTAACAACTTTTAACAACTATCAATGGTGGCTGAACTTTAAATGCACAAAAATAAGCCATAAATACAGTTTCCACTATCAAAGTAGTCGCCCTTTGTTGATCCAAACACTGCTGATCTCTCAACACAAATGATGGGCAGATTAAACAGTTCATTTCGATGCTTCTCCCACACACTCTTCCGCGTTCATTGCTCGGACTGTATCGCAAGATCTCGAAAATCCCGCGCATGCCTGTTTGCGCACATCAGGTCTCCGCACCGGAGCGGAGCTGGTGTAGAGCGGGTACCAGTAAAAATTGAGTTCGGAAGCAAGCAGCTGCGGAAGGCGGGGGCGGGGCGGAGCGGAGGTAGTGGAATCTTGGGGTGAGTCTCACACTGATGTTATCCAATCAGAGGCGATGTGTTGGCATATTGTGAATGTTAATGAGTGAGACTCCAAATCAAGTGGACTATCTTCTACCTCGCGAAACAAGAGTGCCAGAGCTTTTTCCCCTCTGAAAATGACTTGCGAGGCTTTCATTCATACACACAACCAAAGCAGATGTATTGAATTAATGACTGTTTGACTCCTTTAACTCATTCCTGCCAGCCGTTTCCTGATCGATAAAGCCCTTCGCTGCCAGCGTTTCTCGCCGTTTTTACAGTTTTTTTAAGAGTCACAGAACGTTACGCGCTAGGATGATGTCGACGCCAAAACAACCAAAACAAAGAGGAGACTCACCTCTTACATCAGGAAGAATCCGCGCGTTTCGAGCGTTATCCGTTCTTTCATAAGCCGTTGTTGAATTGTGATCGACAGAAGCTTTTCCGGTTCGCGCCTCACTTTTTTTACTGCAGCGGCCCAAAACGATCTCCTAACACATGGATGTTCTGCTTCCTGATCATGTGACATGTGACGTATGCAGATGAAGATCGGCTTCAGAGCTGAGATGTTTGTTCTCTCGGTGCGGGGGCTCGTCCGACGCCCTCACAGTAAAAAAATGCAAATGACAACTTTAGTCGTCAATGGCAGTGAATGAGTTAAGAGTTTTTTGCTGCTCTTAGAGAGCCCTGTTCTGCACAGAGGTCTCTAAAGCCCTTTTCAGATAGACATTCTGGAACATGTGTGGACAATTCAATCCGGTCTTTAACCAGAACTGTGTTTTCAGACACACCACTTTTGTACCGGAACTTGTCCTTTCGGCTGCCTTCACACAGCAGGGAAAAGTTCCAGATGTCTGGGGGGGGGGGGGGGGGGAATCGGACTTATGCTAAGCATAATTCTGCGCACACGAAGACGCATAAGAGACCTGGATGATGAAGCTCAATGGTTAAAGGAATCACTGAAGCAGTGTGAAGCGCTCCGTCGCGCGTCTAGACGGTACCGTAGGAGGCGAGCTGCCGTGGTTCGCCGCATGCTACAGGAGTGGGCTATCTAGGTGCGCACAGCATCCCCCGGTCCCCTCCTCCTCCCCCTCCTCCCTTTCCGGAACTCGACCTCACCAGTCTGAAGCAGCACCTTGTCCGTAACAAGTCCGGACCTGTTACTAGGGGCGTCATCCGGTTAAATTACGGAAAACGTTATCCGGATGTTTGTATTCAGACACAAAGGTCTTACGGACAGAGTCCGGAACATTTCCGTTTTTCATGGCCTGTCTGAAGGGGGCTTAAGGTGTTTTTGACTCTGTTCTCACCATACAAGTGGTTTTGTGTTCAAATGGATCTCCGTTTATCCCAAGTGAATTATACTCTAGCTCAGTGGTCCGCAAATGGTGGCACGCGGGCCACGTCCGGGCCGCGAGTCCTATCTTTGTGGCCCCCAAACCCTGCGCGCACCCCCCACCCCCGACGGCCGACCGGGAGGTTTAGGATAGATAGAGCTGAGGAATATAATCAAATAATCAATGCTTGAGATGCGGGCATAAACAGTTTTGCATCATAGAAGAGGACCATAATCAATTACAGTGGAATGTAGTTTTGTTATTTTAACAGCGGCACCAGCGCAGCATCCACATCTGTCAGAGCGGTGTTCTCCACATTTACAGGGTTGGAATCTTTGGTCTGCCTTGATGTGGTACTGCAGGGCTGAGCGCTGGAGTTATAACCTGAGACCGAACCCGAACCGAGTCAGCCCGATCGGTTCTGTTGGATTTGGGCCGTGAATTATTTTAATTGAGCAGGTTGTCGCGCTCGTGCGGTCAGCGACTGAGGGAGAGGGAGATTGTCTGCTCACACAAGAGAGAGGATCAGGGGACGTTCCTCCAAACATGCGTTATTATTTTCATTATTGTTTCTCCTGGAAGCGCTCCGTCAGACCGAGTGCTGTGATGTCGGGAGATCCGGTCTTGGGGATGGAGCGGGGTGAGGGACGGCAACTGCAGCGTGATCATCTGTCTCTTTTATTTAGGGACACGGAGAAGTTAACAGGAGAGAGAAATAGAAGATAGAAGTTTTTGTTCCACTTTATTCTTTTGTTTCTTGATGATAAACTGATGTTAAATTCAGCTTAAAGAGAAACTGGGAGGAAGCTTTAGTTTATTTTAAGTTACAGGAGATCTTGTCTCCTATCTGCTCCTCCAGAGACAGCATGGACATGAGGGTTACATAAAGGGGCACACAGGACAGGTTAGTGCAGTCACACAGCCGAGCTGGAGCGGGACAGGTGTAGTCCTGCTTTATATTGCAAGCTTGTACGTTATGTGTATTACAGCCGGCGATCCAAACAGCAGCAACAGCAGCATCCTCTGGGTCTTTTTTGTGAGTGGCCCTTGGACCATTATAACTGAGGACCCCTGCGCTGATTAAAAGCAGTCAAATAGTAGAAATAGCCATTTCCTAATATTTCTTTAATACTTTGAGCCTCTTTTAGTTTCAAATGCTGAGCTCAGTGCAGTAGAGTATGATTTTTACATGGGCAACACATTAAACAACACATACATAAAAGCACGTAGCTGTAATTTCTCATAGTTGCTTCAACATTTGCATACTAATATTTCCCATTCTCTCCTGCAACACGGTGACAGACACTCTAATCGAATATTCGCTCTTTGAAGCGGCGCTGCTGGAGCTATTCCAGCGTGAGGCAGGGGGTCTGTGTCTGTGTGTGTGTGTGTGTGTGTGTGTGTGTGTGTGTGTGTGTGTGTGTGTGTGTGTGTGTGTGTGTGTGTGTGTGTGTGTTAGATTTTAGTTCAAGTGAAGTACACGAGCTACAGGGAGTAACTTAACATAAGTCCTAGCAATAATCTTCATGGCCGTTTCTCACGATTTGTACTCGTCTGAACGTGTGCTCGTGCGCTCCGCACACCAACGTCATATTGGCACCACGGTTTCAGATTGACCTGTATGAAGACGTAGTTTAGGCATGCAAGTTCAAAGTTGACTTTTGGTCATTTTGATAAAATACTTGGCCTTTTGTTACACTACATCAGTTATTTCACCTTACATAACTCCATTCATAGTTTTAAAGACTTCAGCAAGAATCTCCTAATGTAAATGGTCATGAAAATTAAGACAACACATTGAATGACAAGGTGTGTCCAAACTTTTGGCCTGTATGTTCTTGGCAAGGACACTATAGAGTCAATTATTTTTTCTTTTTTTTTTTTCTTTTTTTTAAATAACCTTGTCCTGTCTGGCTGTGAAGCAAACAGAATTGATGTCTGAATGCTGGTAACAAGCCTTACAGATTTACTCTCAGGTGGAACATCAAAGCGTCTGCTTTTAATGTCACGCCTGATACTTAAAACTTAATTGTTATTGTTTTTAAATGCTTTGTAATTCCAACCAGACATGGAGACAGAGGTGAAAGAGAAAGGAAAAGGCAAAAGTTGGGGGGGGGGGGTTGGGGGCGGGCTTCTAGACCTGCCGAAAGAGACAAGAAAAACAAAAAGAAAAAACAAAAAAAAAATGGGACACAACAACAATACAACAAGATCAAGCTATCACTGCGTCAAGTTGACGAAGAAATATATAATTAACATTGTTTAAGTGAACAGTCAGACGATAATAAATCACAGTGCATTAAGTGCCCACCATAGTCTTAAGACTTGTGTTGAACGTGCCCAAGTCCATACTTTTGAGAGCACCATGTGAGCACCTGTGTGTGTACACGCGCTTGTTTATGTAAGGTTTCTCTATAGGAGCATCCAACAGAGAGTGTGAGGGACCACAGATCTGCCCCCTAAAGATGCGTAGGAGACGGGGGGAGCTCCAAGTCCCAGAGATCCAGGAGTTGCCCCAGAACACAGGAACCCCAAGGAGACTGCAACCAGAAAGGCCCCCAACCCCTCGAGAGGCACAGATGATCGCCCCGGGGGGCCACAACCAGCAGCCGGCAGAGTCCCGGAAGACATCAGCGGCAAGCCCTCAGGCCCGCCCGCAGCCTCCCACCCCCTAGCCGGCCGAGCCCGAGACCCAGGGGCGAGCACCCCCCGCCGGGGACCCAGCAGAGCCCAGGGACCCAGACCCCACCAGGCTGCCACCGGGATTGATCAGGCAGATGCCAAAAATCTTAAACCCCCTGACCCGGGAGCCACGACCACTCAGGCAGACCAAGGCACCTCACTCCACAACAGGTGTGGCAGGGGGAGGAGAGACGAAGATCTATATCATTAAAAGAAGTCCCAGGAGAAGGGAGGAGTCAAAGGCCCCACCTGACATATACAGTCATACACAAACAGTCACACACTCCCTCCCTCATGCTCACACATGCACATACAACCAAAGACTTACAAAAATGCATGCCGGACACCCACTCATGCTCCCCATACACACCCTATTCACTCTGGTCCAGGTACTGCTGCACATGGGGTACAACCATCACCGGTTACCAGAGTTTGACCCTTTCTCCTGGGGTGCTGATGAGCAGGCTCCCCCGCCCAACGCTGAGCACAGCAACCCACCACCCCAGACCCCAACCAGACGGCCAGATCTCCCTCCAAGCCTCCAGCCCCAGGAAGCCAAGCAACAACAGAGGTGTGCTAAGACCCCTAGTCTCCCTCCGCCTGCTCCATTATAGTGTTGTGTGTTGATGAGGTGTATTCCATGGTGAGGGGGCAGTGCGGGCATTGTCTGGCCTATGCCAGCTGATGCCACCACCCCACTTGCACCCACAGTTTGTGACGCAATACATTATGGGAAACTTTGTTGTCCCAAGTCTGCAGAAGGATGCATCAATGCAGCCTGGATACGTTGGGTGGAGCGAAAACACATCTGGGAACTTTGAGCGAACTTGCCATGATGCATACTGGAACAGTCCTTGGGCCATTGTTGATGACCTTTCACAAGGACATGAGTACACAAGTACAGATATGCATTCATACTGAGAAACACCCATTGTTTTTGAAGAGCAAGTCACCCCCAAATCAACTTATTTTTCTGATAAACTATATAAATGTGTGTAATCGTGCTGCAGACACGTGCAGTCAATAGTTTAGCACTTTCATTTATTTTAGTTAAAATTTAAAATTTCTGCCTAAAACTGTCGGTGTTGTGCCGTTGTCAGGTAAAAACTCTGCACTGCATTTGAATTTAAATCTGCCATCGCTAATGGCTGAGAGGTACCCTAGAATGTTAGCTGGTACCATATGATGTCACAATGTCATTGTGAGCCTGTGTGTGTGTGTGTGTGTGTGTGCGTGTGCGCGTGCGTGCGTGTGTGTGTGTGTGTTAGCGGCTCGGCCCTCTCGGTCTGCTAGGCAACAGCATTTGTTGCATTTTTCAAAAAGCAAGTGGGAGTTGAATAAGAATCTGGTTGGGGGTGATTTGCTCTTTAAAGAGCAAGTCACCCCCAAATAAACATTTTTTTTGCTGATAAACTAAATAAATGAGTGTCTAATCGTGCTGCAGACAAGTGTAGTCAATAAGTTGGCACTTCAGTGCAACTTAGTTAAAATTTAAATATTCTGCCTAAAACTGGCAGTGTTGTGCCGTTGTCAGGTAAAAACTCTGCACTGTATTTTAAATTAAATCTGCCACCGCTATTGGCTAAGAGGTATGCTATGATGTAAACTGGTACATTATGATGTCACAATGCTGTTGTGAGCCTGTGTGTGTGTGTATTTGTTAGCAGCTCCCCCTTCTTGGTCTGCCAGGCAACAGCATTTGTTGTATTTTTCAAACATGAAGTGGGAGTGGAGTTAGACTCTGGTAGGGGTTGACTTGCTCTTTAAACTGAAATGAGGCCAAAACAGAAAAGTTCTAAAAGGATTTGTTATTTGTTTCATTTTAAAATTGGTTCTAGAATTTTTCAGCTAATTGCTTAGTTACCATGAAATTAATGCTGCATTTTTCTAACCCGTTTGGTTCTGTGATGTATGAGAGGACATTTTCAACCTGCAGAGGATATCTCTACAACATCTTTACAAAAAACGGTAAGAAAAATAACGCTTTTGCTCTTTAGGAAGATTTTATGCTCCTCCGTCCCTTAGGAGAGGCTTTTTGAAACTCTTACTGTTGTAAACTTTAGATTTTAGCAGTTTTGTCATCTAAATCTGTTTGATTAGAGCATAAACAGTCTGCAGCACATTATCCTAATAACACAGGTGATTTGGGCTGCCAGTGAGAAATCTGTAGATTTAAATTATTATAAAAATTACTGTATGCGTGGCTACCCATCATATCTCTACCAGAATTAGTTAAACATGATTACATATTTTAATTTGTAGTTTTTGTAGCACTTCCTCATGTTTGTTGTGTTCTTTTGAATATTCTAGAGGTGATTCCTGGATAGAGGAGCGGAGTGAAGACAGACCACCAGGAAGATGTCGTCACTGGAAGAGGTTGGTCACTTTTAACATGCATGCTGGTAGAAATATTTCTAGGTTGCTTCGGATAAAACACATTTGCCAATTGTATAAACATAAATATACAAACTGAAATCTGGTTATTTGGAAACAGCTAATAAAAATTTTGGAAATTTCCAATTTGTTATATAATGTTTTACTTATAAACGCGGTGTCTTACGAAACTGTAATATTAATGTTTTATGACAGAACAGAGTTTTTCTGCTTATATTTTTCCAAATGTAAACATGATTTTGTGAAAAAACGTTTCTGAAAGTGACTGGATTATTAGTTTTGTTTTTGTTTTTTATTTCACAGAACCAGGCCTGCAAAGAAGAGGAGAAAGTCGAAAAAGAACCGAGTGTGACACCAGTGCATCAACCTTGCATCAACAAGAAGAAGAAGAAGAAGAGGCTGCACTGCTGTGACCAGTGTGACAAGAGCTTTGCTTATCCATCAAAGTTAAAATGTCACCAACATGTCCACACAGGAGAAAAGCCATTTCCCTGTGAGACCTGTGGGAAACGTTTTACTATGTCAGGAAATCTGAAACGGCACCAGCTGGTCCACACAGGAGAAAAGCCATTTCCCTGTGAGACCTGTGGGAAACGTTTTTTGGTTAAAGAGGATCTGACAAGACACCAGTGGATTCATACTGGAGAAAAGCCATTTCCCTGTGAGACCTGTGGGAAACGTTTTACTTTGTCAGGAAATCTGAAACGGCACCAGCTGGTCCACACAGGAGAAAAGCCATTTCCCTGTGAGACCTGTGGGAAACGTTTTTCGGTTAAAGGGGATCTGACAAGACACCAGTGGATTCATACTGGAGAAAAGCCATTTCCCTGTGAGACCTGTGGGAAACGTTTTACTTTGTCAGGAAATCTGAAACAGCACCAGCTGGTCCACACAGGAGAAAAGCCATTTCCCTGTGAGACCTGTGGGAAACGTTTTTCGGTTAAAGGGGATCTGACAAGACACCAGTGGATTCATACTGGAGAAAAGCCATTTCCCTGTGAGACCTGCGGGAAACGTTTTACTAAGTCAGGAAATCTGAAACAGCACCAGCTGGTCCACACAGGAGAAAAGCCATTTCCCTGTGAGACCTGTGGGAAACGTTTTTTGGTTAAAGGGGATCTGACAAGACACCAGTGGATTCATACTGGAGAAAAGCCATTTCCCTGTGAGACCTGCGGGAAACGTTTTACTAAGTCAGGAAATCTGAGACAGCACCAGCTGGTCCACACAGGAGAAAGGCCATTTCCCTTTGAGACCTGTGGGAAACGTTTTTTGGTTAAAGGGGATCTGACAAGACACCAGTGGATTCATACTGGAGAAAAGCCATTTCCCTGTGAGACCTGTGGGAAACATTTTACTAAGTCAGGAAATCTGAAACAGCACCAGCTGGTCCACACAGGAGAAAAGCCATTTCCCTGTGAGACCTGTGGGAAATGTTTTACTATGTCAGGAAATCTGAAACGACATCAGCTGGTCCACACAAGAGAGAAGCCGTAACGTGTGTTTGTGACCAGAACTAGAACAGTTGTCGGGTCACCACCAACATATCCCCTTTAATGTCACCAGGAGTAAAATCGATTTTAATGTGTTGAACTTTCAAAGACATTGTTTGAATAATATTACTTTGCATTCAACTCAATGTGTGGAGTTTTCTTTTAGATGTATACACTAAACAATGCTTATCTTTGAGTAACTAAACGTTCTAAAATGTCTGCCTTGAAAATGTTTTTGTTCCTTGTTCTATAAAAAAGAAACATTTCTGCATCCTCTCAGTGTTTGTTTGAAAGAAGACCCAGTCTAGAATTACACTTCTACTGTCAACTGTTTGTTCAACACCTAAAAAACTTTTATATCATCCTTTTAAAGTAGAGAATTTAATCACAACTACGTTTATATTGTTTTTTTAGAAAACTCAGATATGCACTACTGGTCAAAAGTTTTAGAACACCCCAATTTTTCCTGTTATTTATTGCAGTTTAAGTAATTCAAGTTCAATGACTGGCTTAAAATGGTCCAAAGTTAAGTGGTGAACTGCCAGAGGTTTAAAAAAAACAGTAAGGTTACTCAAAATTGAAAAATAAAGTACATTTCAGAAATATACCAAAAGGCCTTTTTCTGGGAACAGAGCTGTTCTGCAGCAATGGAGGTTGATCAAGCCTTGAAAGCTGATGCTACTAATTCCCACAGGTGTTCCAACTTTCCTAGATTACTTACAATCCCATCTGTCTGCATAAAAGCAGTGTTGGAACATACTGTGGTACCATAACCTCGTGAGCATCAGTTGAACAGCATTATATTGCAGATAATTGTGTGTTGCTACAAAAATGGTGAGAAAAAGGCAGTTAACAATGGAAGAGAGACAGACCATCATAACATTTAAAAAAGTCTTTCCTACAAGGAAAGTCAAGGTGTCAGTGAGTACAGTTTCCTTCACCATCAACAGGCACTCCGAAACTGAAGCTAACTCTGACAGGAAGCGGTCTGGCAGACCCAAAGCCACAACTGCATCAGAGGACATGTTTCTGAGAGTTAACAGCTTGTGTGATAGGCGGTTCACAGGACAACAGCTTCAAGCACAGCTTAATAGTGTTCATAGTAAGCAAGTCTCAGTTTCAACAGTGAAGAGAAGACTTCAAGCTGCAGGTTTGACAGGATGGGTTACAGCAAGAAAGCCACTGCTGAGATGTTACAATAAGAGAAAGAAGCTTGCCTTGGCCATGAAACACCGCCATTGGACTAATGAAGACTGGAAGAAGGTATTATGGACTGGTGAATCCAAATTTGAAATCTTCAGTTCATCACGCAAGATATTTGTACACTGCCAAGTAGGTGAAAGGATGGTTCCACAGTGTGTGGCATCAACTGTCAAACATGGAGGAGGAAGTGTGATGGTCTGGGCTGTTTTGCTGGATCCAGGGTCTGTGACTTGTACAGAGTGAGGCACCCTGAACCAAAACGGTTACCACAGCATTCTCCAGCGCCATGCAGTACCCTCTGGTATGCGCCTAGTTGGTCTGGGGTTAATCCTACAGTAAGATAATGATCCAAAACATAAGTCCAAGCTTTGACAGAACTACCTCAGGAAAAAGGAACAAGATGGTAAGCTTGTAAACATGGAGTGGCCAGCACAGTCTCCAGACTTAAACCCCATGGAGCTGGTTTGGGATGAACTGGACAGAAGAGTGAAAGCAAAGCAACCTACAAGTGCCACACATTTATGGGAACTCCTGCAACAGATATGGGAAGAACTTCTGAAGAATATTTGATCTCTATCGTAGAAAGAATGCCACGAGTGTGCTCAGCTGTTATATCTGCTAAAGTTGGCTACTTTGATGAGTCAAAAGTTTAGAATATATTTTGGTCTATAAATTAATTCCTTGATTTCTTTTTTAACTCCAATTGCTTATTTGTACTACGCTTTCATTTCAGAGTGCTATATGACATTAAACTGCATAATTTACAATAAAAAACAGGAACAACTGGAGTGTTCTAAAACTTTTGAGCGGTAGTGTACATAGTGGTTTAATATTTGGTTTGTAAATAGTAAAATAGCTGCTCAGAGTTGTTGCAGAATTGGACAAACTTCTAAGAACATCATTTTGTAGTTGTAGTTGTAGAGATTTGAGCTTTTTTTCTTTGCAATGTGATTGTAAAAGGTGTGGTTGAGTGAAAAACAGTTTTTAATTTTTACTTCTGATTATAATCTGCCACTCTAAGTTTTTCGTGCAGCCTGAACTTCAAAATAGTCTTCTTCACCTATCTCCTGCAATAACTTCTGATAAAAAATAGACAGTGAAATGCTAGGATTTGAAAATCCTCACATATCTATGTCACCTTGTGAATTTGCATTCATGGCCCCACCCACATCACTTTGCTACGTGACTGAACACGTTCTGTTAGCCAATCAGAAGCGAGGTGTGTGCATATCATTAATAAAAATGAGTAATCCTGCTGTTTTCACCCAGCCTCTGCACCAGCAATCTTCTGCACCTTAGAACAGGAGCATTGTAGCTTTATTTAATGACTCATAAGGCATTGATTTACACTAGAGAACACTGCAAATGTATTGAATTAACAAGTAAACTACACCTTTAAGTAAATGTACTTGGATTTGAAAGAATTCATTGACTATTTTATATGTTTAAAGAGCAGTTGGGATACACTATAAATTCAATCTGGTACACTTCATTAGGACTTAATTTGAGTATGGTAGTTATTTGTGACCCACTACTGAAAGGACCTGAGTGTGAGTGTGTGTATTTGAGTACATACTGTATCTTATGTGAGTCTGTGCTCTTGCATGTGCTTTCTTGTGTGCCTTAGTGGGTTTATTTACACTTGTTTGTGCACGCATGAGTGTGAGTGGGCGGCAGATAGATGGAAATGTTGTTTATGCATTTTTATGCAAAGCAATTATGTTGACTTAATTGGGTTTGTTTATGTGGAGTGTTTCACCTCCAGTCATGTAATTCTTCTGGTGTGGACACACACACACTCACACACACACACACACACACACACACACACACACACACACACACACACACACACACACACACACACACACACACAAATAAAAGGTTCTCTTGAAAAAGCACAGACTTTAATGAGTGGAAGAATCATTTAAATTGCCATGTTGAGTTTTAGCATGTTAACAACAAACTGTTAATATTACAGAACTTGAAATGCACGTCACAACTTCAGGCTCATGCTTTAATTAGGGATGTCCGATATTATCAGTCTATAAAAATTATCGGTCTGTCGATATTATCGGTCTATCAATATTATCGGCCTATCGGTCTATCAAAATTATCGGTCTGTCGATATTATCGGTCTATCGATATTATCGGCCTATCGGTCTATCAAAATTATCGGTCTGTCGATATTATCGGTCTATCAAAATTATCGGTATGTCGATATTATCGGTCTATCAAAATTATCGGTCTATCGAGATTATCGGCCTAGCGATATTATCGGCCAATCGATATTATCGGCCTATCGATGGCCTATCGATATATCGGTCTATCGATGTTATCGTTCTATTGATATTATCGACAGATGTTGACGTTTAATTCAAAAACTGTAAATTATCTTATTATTTTACTCTTTCCACTACACAACATTTACATACCATGCTCATATTTCACATCAAACACTTCAGCTACTTCTCTCACTCAAGTTGCCAAATATGGCAGATGTGAGGTCTGGTTTTAAAGATGTTTTTGTTTGTTTTTCACAACTGGATAATCTGTTAACCCTCTCACTGTCTTTATGGGTGACCCCACGAGGAAAGTTGACCATTGAGCAGAATTGATGGTTTATCCCTTGAGGTCCACGTGGCAGGGGTGCGGTGGTGCTCACTCCTCACCCCTGCCACGTGGACCTCAAGGGATAAACCATCAACCCTGCTCAATGGTCAACTTTCCTCGCGGAGTCACACCCATTTTGACAGTTGGAGGGTTATGGTTAAGATATGTGATGTTCGAAGGATCTTTCATGGTGGTTAAAACGAAGAGTCGGAGTACCCGGCCCGGAGGGTTACCGGGGTCCCACCCTGGAGCCAGGCCTGGGGTTGGGGCCCGTGAGCGAGCGCCTGGTGGCCGGGCTTTCGCCCATGGGGCCCGGCCGGGCCCAGCCCGAACCGGATACATGGGCTCGTCCAACTGTGGACCCACCACCCGCAGGAGGAACATGAAGGGTCCGGTGCAATGCGAATCGGGTGGCAGACCAAGGCGGGAGCCTTGGCGGTCCAATCCCCGGACAAGAAAACTAGTTTTTGGGACATGGAACGTCACCTCGCTGGCGGGGAAGGAGCCGGAGCTTGTGGCAGAGGTTGAGCGGTACCGGCTAGATATAGTCGGACTCACCTCGACACATTGCATTGGCTCTGGAACCCGAGACCTGGAGAGGGGTTGGACACTCTACTTTGCTGGAGTTGCTCCGGGTGAGAGGCGGAGGGCTGGGGTTGGCTTTTTGTTAGCCCCGAGACTCTCTGCCTGTGTGTTGGGGTTTACCCCGGGGGACAAGAGGGTAGCTTCCTTGCGCCTTCGGGTCGGGGAACGGGTCCTGACTGTTGTTTGTGCTTATGGGCCAAATATCAGTTCAGAGTACCCACCCTTTTTGGAGTCCCTGGGACGAGTGCTAGATAGTGCTCCATCAGGGGACTCCATTGTCCTGCTGGGGGACTTCAATGCTCACGTGGGCAATGACAGCTTGACCTGGAGGGGTGTGATTGGGAGGAACGGCCCACCTAATCTGAACTCGAGCGGTGTTTTGTTATTGGACTTCTGTGCAAGCCGCAGTTTGGCCATAACGAACACCATGTTCGAACATAAGGATGCCCACCGGTACACTTGGTACCAGGGCAGCCTAGGTCACAGGTCGATGATAGATTTTGTAGTCGTATCATCTGACCTGCGGCCGTATGTTTTGGACACCCGAGTGAAAAGAGGGGCGGAGCTGTCAACTGATCACCACCTGGTGGTGAGTTGGATCAGATGGCAAGGGAACATGCCGCGTAGACCTGGCAGACCCAAACGCATAGTGAGGGTCTGCTGGGAACGCCTGGCAGAAGAACCTGTCAAGACGGTCTTCAACTCCCACCTCCGGCAGAGCTTTGACCACGTCCCGAGAGCAGTGGGGGACATTGAGTCCGAGTGGGCCTTGTTCCACTCTGCGATTGTCGAGGCGGCTGTTGCTAGCTGTGGTCGTAAGGTGGCCGGTGCCAGTCGTGGTGGCAACCCCCGTACCCGCTGGTGGACACCAGAGGTTCGGGGAGCAGTCAGGCTGAAGAAGGAGGCCTACAGGGCGTGGCTGGTCTGTGGGTCTCCGGAGGCAGCAGACAGGTACCGGATAGCCAAGCGGGGTGCAGCAGTGGCAGTTGCCGAGGCAAAATCTCTGGCGTGGGAGGAGTTTGGTGAGGCCATGGAGAAAGACTATCGATCGGCTCCAAAGAGGTTCTGGCAAACTGTCCGGCGCCTCAGGAGAGGAAGGCAGCAACTCGCTCACACTGTTTACAGTGGGGATGGGGAGCTGCTGACGTCAACTGAGGCTATAGTCGGACGGTGGAAGGAATACTTTGAGGAGCTCCTCAATCCCACCAATGCGCATTCCGAGGAGGAACCAGAGCTGGGAGGCCTGGGGATGGACTGTCCGATCTCGGGGGCAGAAGTTGCTGAGGTAGTCAAACAACTACACAGCGGCGGAGCCCCGGGGGCGGATGAGGTTCGTCCTGGGTATCTCAAGGCTATGGATGTTGTAGGGCTGTCATGGTTGACACGTCTCTACAACATTGCGTGGTCATCGGGGGCAGTTCCTAGGGAGTGGCAGACCGGGGTGGTGGTCCCCATCTTTAAGAAGGGTGACCTGAGGGTGTGTTCCAACTATAGGGGGATCACACTCCTCAGCCTCCCTGGAAAGGTCTACGCCAAGGTACTGGAGAGGAGGGTCCGATCGATAGTTGAATCTCAGATAGAGGAGGAGCAATGTGGTTTTCGTCCTGGCCGTGGAACTGTGGACCAGCTCTATACCCTTGCAAGGGTGATGGAGGGGGCATGGGAGTTTGCCCAACCAATCCACATGTGCTTTGTGGATTTGGAGAAGGCTTATGACCGTGTCCCCAGGGGCACCCTGTGGGGGACGCTCCAGGAGTATGGGGTGGGTGGCTTTCTGTTAAGGGCCATTCAGTCCCTTTACCAGAGGAGCGTGAGTTTGGTCCGCATAGCCGGTAGTAAGTCGGACCTGTTCCCAGTGAGGGTTGGACTCCGCCAGGGCTGCCCTTTGTCACCGGTTCTGTTCATCACTTTTATGGACAGAATTTCTAGACGCAGCCGTGGTGTGGAGTGTGTCGAGTTTGGTGGCAGGAGAATCTCGTCTCTGCTTTTTGCGGATGATGTGGTCCTCCTAGCTTCATCCAGCTCTGACCTTCAGCTCTTGCTGGGTAAGTTCGCGGCCGAATGTGAAGCGGCTGGGATGAGGATCAGCACCTCCAAATCTGAGACCATGGTTCTCGACCGGAAAAGGGTGGCTTGCCACCTCCGGGTCGGGGGAGAGGTCCTACCTCAAGTGGAGGAGTTTAAGTATCTCGGGGTCTTGTTCACGAGTGAGGGTAGGAGGGATCGGGAGATCGACAGGCGGATTGGTTCGGCGTCTGCAGTGATGCGGACGCTGAGCCGATCTGTCGTGGGGAAGAGGGAGCTGAGCCAGAAAGCCAGGCTCTCGATTTACCGGTCGATCTACGTCCCAATCCTCACCTATGGTCATGAGCTTTGGGTAATGACCGAAAGAACGAGATCGCGGATACAAGCGGCCGAAATGAGTTTCCTCCGTAGGGTGGCCGGGCTCAGCCTTAGAGATAGGGTGAGGAGCTCGGACATTCGGGAGGGACTCGGAGTAGAACCGCTGCTCCTCCGGATCGAAAGGAGCCAGTTGAGGTGGTTTGGGCATCTGGTCAGGATGCCTCCTGGACGCCTCCCCGGGGAGGTGTTTCGGGCATGTCCTGCCGGCAGAAGGCCCCCGGGTCGACCCAGGACACGTTGGAGAGGTTACATCTCCAATCTGGTCCGGGAACGCCTTGGGGTCCTGCCGGAGGAGCTGGTGGACAAGGCCGGGGAGAAGACGGCCTGGAGCTCCCTAATTGGGATGCTGCCCCCGCGACCCGGACCCGGATAAGCGGAGGAAGACGAAGACGAAGATGTTCGTTACATGAAATTATGTAGTTTTTTTTATGAGGGAGGACCCCTCATATATTGGTATAGATTTATTTCAGTGTTGAAAATTTATAATTTGACTATGTTGATTTATCAGAAATCGGTAAATGAGCAGAGAGCAAACATCCCTAATTTAAATGCGTACCATCTGCAACGTGTCCCACGTTTTGGCTTTCTGTCAAATTTAAGTTAAATTAAATGATGCAAATCTCCCCTCAAACTGGTGGCACCAGAACTCGTCCTTTCCTCATATAGTTGCCTACTGCTTGCATTCTAAGATAAAAGGTTAATTTGCCATCGCTTTCCATCCTCGGGCCAAATCAATCCACCTTTCTCTGTCTGCCATTGTCCTAATCAGACCCTCAACTCGCTATTGGATTTCAATGGAGCAGTTTCAGCCCAGAGACTTGCATGACCATCTAATCAATGATCCTGAGATGGCTGTGGTTTTCTGCGGTAGGTCGCTGGAGTTTAAATGTGTACACAAAGAAGTGACTGGAAACGTCCTCTCGTGGTGCATTTGTCATTAACAGTGTGTGTCTGCAGAAGATGCATTTTTCATCAAGCCTTCAAAGCAAAGTTTGTTTGTTTGTTTGTTTTTTGTCACTGAAATGAAAAGTTTTGAATCAAGTAACTTTGAGAATGGAGACGAAACAAAAGCGGTCCTTCAGAGGTTGATTGTTTTTATCCTTTTGTTCAGTTTTCAGCAAGTATAAATCAGATTTCTGTTAACCTCACTGTCAGTCAAAGGAGACTCGATTCATGATGAACATTTTCTGACAGCTTTTGTTTCCAAGGGTGGATTGTCACATAGAAATCTGAACCTCTGTGTTATCTACAGGTTCGACGATGGCTCCTCAGAGCTCCGGAAATGGGCCAGATGGAGCCCACCTGCCAATCACACGCTCACCTATGGCTCAGGAGAGAGGTGCGTTTATGTGTACACGATGACCAACATGAAGGATTTGGTGTGCTGTGTCTGGACTTGCATGTGTGTTTATACTTATTCTTAAAAGGCACACTTTTTTTTTTTGTACTGCACACACATAAACTGCAACAAAATAAAAGCACATTGCTCCAAAAGTTTGTTTCCGTTCCTCACCAGTGAGGGGTGCATACAGATTGGAGACCAGAGCAGAGAGCAAACAGGAAGCTAGTTGAGTTTAGGGAACAACGGGCTGGAATGAAAGGCTTTTACAGTCAGAGTGAGCCCAATACAACACAAGTGTAAGGCTTTATTGATTCAATAAGGAGAGTTCAGCTGTTAGCAGACATGATTGTTATGATAACCCGAGCAGAACGAACCCAAACAGACGTGATGACTCATGGATACGACAGGAAACAGGTTTTATGTGATGCCAGCTTCATTGTGATGGATGGTTTATGTACGTTGACGTTAACACGACGTCTTCTGTTTTACCATACCATCTTTATTTGTATAGCACTTTAAAAACACAGCCATACGACTGACCAAAGTGCTGAACAGTCGCACAATAATAGAGATAAAAAACATAAAACAGTACTATAAAATACAGCCAACAATAAAAACGACAAGCCGATAAAAAAAAATAAAAAAAATAACTTGTTGCCAAAAGCTTGATGCGTGAACCCGCTAACCGGATGCTGATTCCAGTAATTATGACCACTTCTCGGGTTTTACTGAAAACAGCTTCTGGATCTGCACCACGCTGCAAAAAGCCTGAAAGACTGGGGAGGAGCATTAATGGGATGACCACCATGGTGTCTCTCCGTCTCCTAGCAAGGTTAAACTCAAGCGGGGGGTAAGATAAGATTACCCCTAACAGGATGGATCAAGTTGAAGCTTTAACGCTGCTCTCTACGAACCTCCAGCTGTTCACATCCCAGCCCAGGAAGGTGGAGCAACTTTTGTGTACACTGCTTTCCTTGCTAGCCCCCCCCCCCCCCCCCCCCCCAACAGCCTCTCTCCACTCTTCGTTTTCATAAATCCACTGACTGTCCCTCTTTCGCCTCACCTCTCTCTTTTCTTCCGTGTTTTTCTGCCTGCCTGTTGTTGTCCAGCTGAGAGCTTCGCTCGTTTTGCCCGAAAGAGAGGAAGGTTTGTGTTTGTGCAGGGAGGGAGGGAGAAATCCTTGAATGTGTTATTTGCTTTTAGCACTGTCTGCACAATGTTCTTCTCCCCATCCATTTTCCAGGCAATTTAAAGTGCGGTATTACACTCTGTGTTTTTTCTCCTCCTCTCCCAGAATCCCCTTACCCTAATGGAAGCAAAACATTACAATAATGTCCTCGCTCCTTAAACCCAGCACTAGCAGCCTAAGCACTTTCAGGCCCCAATCGCTCTTTCCCTCCATTGCGTCGTCTTCCCTCCCACACACACACACTCTTTCTCTCTTGGCCTTCGTCTCTTTTCCAAACACACTCCCGAGTGTTTACGGCTCCTCTTTCTTTATCTCCACGCCACACACCCAGAAACGCAGATGTGCATTTCCGTGCGTATGTGCACACAATAATAAACGTTTTAAAACTTCTGCCTCTCTCCACACACTTCTTCTCGCCCTCTTAGCAGAAACAAAGTGTCAGCTTTGGCTCTCTCCAAACTCGCTAAAGAGCCGGCCCGCGCTCCACAAAGCGGATGGCTTTCAACGTTTACAGCCAGGCAGGCTCAATCCATTTACCCCTAATCTGCAATGCCAAACTATCTCTCACACATACACATACTCTTTTCCCTGAATGGCCGTCCAGCGACCTTTCTCCGTTCGCGGTGGATTGGGAGAACTTTCTGTGGTTTTTTTGAAAGGAATGGCGCAGCTTGAAAGAGCGAAGGCCAGACGAGGATCGCTCCAAATGTCAATTTGAACGGTGCAGGAGAGTTTGGGCCTAAGAGGCTTTGACACATCTATTGATGACGGTAGCCGTGGTTACCGTGCCGTGGTTAAATCACTAGTTATTCTGTGGAGAGTGTTTTACCTCACTCTTTCATGCACTCTCAGCTTCTGCATCTTTGAGGCCAGGTGTGTACTCGACCTGGACTTTGTTCATTCACTTAATGCTCTCTGCGTGAGTTTTATTTGTGCTGATGGATGTTTTTACGCACCATCCTGTATGTTTCATCCATTTAACACTCATCAAAGTGTTTCTACAAGTGACAGGAGGTAAAAGATAAGAGTTTTCTTCAAAAGGAAGGGTCGACATTCACCGGGAGGTGGAAGAAGAGAAAGTCTCGTTTGTTGCTAGATGAAAACCCGTCTTCTTTCTGAGTGAATACCTGATTTCTCTAAGACATTAAGAAAAGCTAAAAGTTAAACTTATTTTGGGTGTTTGTGTGTTTCAGGGTACATGCAGAGGAATCAGTCTGGATCTCAGTTTGCACCTCCACAGTCTGGACCTCCAATGTCCCCCCACCCATCCCCAGGCGGTCCGATGTATCCCAGTATGGGTCCGTTCTCCCAGAGTGGTCCAACGGGCTCTTATGGACCTCAAGGACCCCAATATGGACACCAAGGTTAGAGCAGGTGTATTAAAGCACATTTAATGTTTGCAGATTAGCAGATAAAGTGGAAAATCACTTCTGAGTTTCTTTAGCAACATGTTTAAAGCACTAAATTTATCATCCTACTGCAGCAAAATTCACTTTTTTACAGCGTGAAACGGAAACGACCTCGTGTGAGATCTAATTATCAGGTCTGAGTGTAAAAGAAACTCCTTAAGAGAGTCTGTGTCACGTTGAAGGTTGGGACCCAAGGTGCAGAAAACCCCAGATGACACGAGCGGTTTAAAGGTAAAATACTTTTTATTAGGAGATGAACCAAAAATCCAAAATGGCAGGAAGCCAAAAAACCAAAGTCTTGAATATCAGGAGGATGAAAGCTCAACATAGAGCACAAACCAGGAAATGAGGACAAAAGCTCACATGGAGCACAAAACAACGCTGACACAAAGAATGGACTGACAAGATACTGAGACAAAGACAGGGCTTATATACACTGGGGCATGATGAGAGGCAGATGAGCTGCAGGTGTGTGGAGAGAGAACCAGGTGAAAGCAATTAACTAATCAGGGAGGAAACTAACATGACCTAAGAGTAAAACCTGAAGACAAGAAAAGCAACCACATAACTAATATTCTAAGGGGAAGGAAAACTACAAACACCGGTGGGAAAAAACACAATAAAGAGACTAATCAAATGAAAAGCTGAAACTATAAAAACTGCAGAGGGGTGACTGGGGAAGACTAAAGGAACACAGGACCTGGGAGAGATATCTGGAGGGCTGAAGACCAGGGGACACACGAGGGACACAAGGAGACACATGAGGGAGACGCAGACACAGACCATGACAGTCGGATTATTACTAACTCATCCTGCTTCTGACCAGTCGGTTTTGACACGTCACCGACTCACAGGGGATTATAGATGAAAATGGCACACACACACACACACACACACACACACAGAGTCACCGCGGCCCTTGGCAGCAGTGTCAGTGGTGTCAGAGAGTTTGCTAATTAGAAACACAAAGGAAGGGCTCATTTTGAAAGACGTCTCCATCATTTCGTCCAGTCAGGTAGAGCCGTCACCTCTCCTCCTGAGGGGAGGGCATTAAAATCCAATGTGGCTCTGGGAATATTCATGAGACGCTTTAAACTTGGACACACCTCCTGGCCTTTTCCATGACATGATTACGAGCGGGCTAAAAAAAGGTGTCATGGCCGACCGACCCGTCAGACACACACACACACACACACACACACATACACACACACACTGATGATCACCATTTCTGGAGGAATGTTTAATATTAGCTTTAAAGTTTAAAAATGTGTTGGAGACCTGTCAAAACCTGACGTGTGTGTGTGTGTGTGTGTGTGTGTGTGTGTGTGTGTGTGTGTGTGTGTGTGTGTGTGTGTGTGTGTGTGTGTGTGTGTGTGTGTGTGTGTGTGCGTGTGTGTGTGTGTTTAATGATTCTTCTCTGGTTTAGTGGCTTTTTCATGAATCGGGGACAAAAATAACGACTTCTGAGGTGGTTTTGATTAGAGAAGGGCCGATGTGGACTTTCTTTATGCCGATACCGAAATCTAGACATCATGGTCAGTGGCTAGATATGTGCTGCCCTTTCGTGGTTGCCACACGGGTGTTTTCTGCCTTATTTACATGCTATAATGTCACTAATAACATCTGCTACGTTTCTGTCCTGCGCGTGTCCCACAATGAGTCAAAAATACAAAATCAATACAAAATATATTCCTAGACTGCCCTCTCACCGCGAGTCTTCAGCTGTGTGTTTCACAGAAAGCGAGTCTGTTTGATGAGCCTTTCAGAAAATCAGTCCCATCAGCCATTAGTCTAAGCCTTTTCCGATACTCTAAAAAAAAATCAATCACATTCCAGAACATTTCTGAGGAGAAAAAAAAATGTTTTCTATGATGAAGCATTCTTCATCCGCTTGTTTCCCCAACGTGCAACACCCGGCCATCAAACAAACACTGACATCTGCTGTTGCACTTTATTTTCCGCCTTTGGCAACGCACCAGAAGAAACACAGTGGTATTTTCTGTTTTGGTAAATGTGAGTTTTAATGTGTCACCTTGATAAACGCACCCATCCGCTCTTGTGTTTTTCTAAATTTGCAGCCTCTCCCTCACATTTGTTAATGTTGATAAATAGCCTTAATGCGTTTGGTATTTGGTCTCCCTTCTCCTCCCACTCTTATCTCTTAATGTGACTTTGGCTGGGCTGGCAGCCCAGTAAGCTAAGAGAAATGGAGAAATGAAGTAAGCAGAGAGCGACAGCAAGGCAGACTCGCCTGGAAGCAGCTCCGGAGGCAGATGAGCGTGAAATCTCAGTTGGATGACGGCAGAGCAGCTCAGGCCCGCCGACTCCTCGTCTCACTCAGCGCACACTCTCTGTGTTTGAGGAATGTTTGTTTAATCTAATTCACGTATAAAAGTACTCGCCACCAATCCTCCTCCTGCTCTGCATCACTGCTCAGTTATTTTCGGACTGCCAAGCAGGAGGCTGAGTGTCTTAAATTGGTGCTTTAGTGACTTCCTTGGTCATAAAACTCAAAAATGCTGCAGTGATTTTAGTCAGTAGGTGGAAATACAAACACATTCATGGAAAATAGTGAAGTGTCCCTTTTTTTGGTTTGAATTCTGAATGCAGTCATAATTGACTTTTTCATTAATAATTGACCCAGAAATCCAGTGCAGTGATGATTTGAAGTGATATTTTTTTTGTGTGTGTTTTCTCACAGATAATTGCTTTATTTAGGAAACACTAGAAGCTGTTTTATTTTGAAAAGCACTTTTTGTGAAATAAAGAAAAGCCATCTTGTTAATAACTTCACACTTGGCTCAGGCTAGGCTTGGCTAGGATGCATGTTAGCACCAGGCTCCAATTCTTGGAGATATTTTGTGATGCAGAAAAAATGGCTGCTGTGAAATTTTAATCTAAAGGGGACACATCATGTTTTTTTTTGTGGAAAATTTCTATGGTTAATACCGACGTCTTTATGACTTTCTTTGCGCTAAATCCCTCTCACATGAAGCTATTTCACCACTTGTATTCTTGACATTTTCAGCACCTTCCAGAATGAGTCAAGGCTCTGTCACTTTAATAAAAGAAGCTGTGGCTGGCCACACCCACTCATCCTCCTCTCGGGCTGCTATAAAAAGCTATAAGCTCTTAAATTTCATTAAAGCTCTAAATAATGAGTAATTGGGTTGTGTCATTTTGATTGACAAGCAGCAGATGAGCCGTTACCACTAGCGCTAGCAGTTTGCCTTCCTGTTTGCTCCAGGGACAGCCTCGGCCTCTGCCTCACATTAAATGTGTTACAACCTCGGAGGACGAGGGTAGCAGAGTTGTTCAGTTGCAGGTTTTTGGCTATAGCGCCCGCTAACATCTGTTAGTTTTGGTTAGTTCAATTAGCTTGTAGCTACATCGGCTAAGAGTTTGAAGGGTGTCGATCATCTGCCCCCATCCTCACACCCAAGGGCGCCAAGGGTCCGTTCATCAGTCAATGCTCTCCACTCGCTGAAGTACGTCCAATAATAACTTGATTTTTATCTTTGATTTAATCAGCTATTGGTCATTGTTCTTAATGCTTTCCCTCTCTCTCTCTCTCTCTCTCTCTCTCTCTCTCTCTCTCTCCCGCTCTTCCTCTTTATCCCTCTCTCGCCCCTCCCTCTCTCTCTCTCTTCCCCTCTTTCCCTCTCTTCCTCTCCCTCTCTCCCCCCCTCTCTCTCCCCCTCTCTTCCTCTACCTCTCTATCCCTCTCTCCCTCTCTCTTGCTCGCTCTCTCCCTCTCCCTCCCTCTCTTCCTCTCTCCCTCTCTCTCTCTCTCCCTCCCTCCCTCTCTGTCTCTCTCCCTTTCTCTCTCCCTCCCTCTCTCTCCCTCCCTCTCTCTTCCTCTCTCCCTCCCTCTCTCTCCCTCTCTCTCCTCCCTCTCTCTTTCTACCTCTCTCTCTCTCCATCTCTCTTGCTCCCTCTCCCTCTCTCTCTCTCTCTCTCCCTCTCCCTCCCTCTCTCTCTCTCTCCCTCCCTCTCTCTCTCTCCCTCCCTCTCCCTCCCTCTCTGTCTCTCTCCCTCCCCCTCTCTCTCCCTCTCTCTCTCCTCCCTCTCCCTCTCCCTCTCTCTTCCTCTCCCTCCCTCTCTCTCTTTCTCCCTCTCTCTCTCTGCCTCCCTCTCTCTTCCTCTCTCCCTCCCTCTCTCTTTCCCTCTCTCTCTCTCTGCCTCCCTCTCTCTTCCTCTCCCTCCCTCTCTCTCTCCCTCTCCCTCCCTCTCTCGCTCCCTCTCCCTCCCTCCCTCTCTCTTTCTCCCTCTCTCTCTCTCTGCCTCCCTCTGTCTTCCTCTCTCCCTCCCTCTCTCTCTCCCTCTTTCTCTCTCTCCCCCCCTCTCTCTCTCCCTCTCCCTCTCTCTCCGTCTCTCTCTAGAACAAATTATTCGGCACAGACAAACCTCACTCTGAGCCTCTGAACTCTGCTCTGCTGTTTCTACCAGCTCATCTCTGCAGAGAGGGCCTTAACTTGCGTTTCTGTGTCTGATAAAACATTTTCAGCAGCAGCACACACACACAGACTCTATATAGTTCATTAAACAATCTAAAAAAGAATCGTGTGTTCTATGAGGGCTTCTCTTTTATTAGGGCTGCATGGCTACAGTGGAGCTTGTGTAATAGGCTGCTAAAGCTTCATAAAACCGGCCCTTCTACAAACAACACTGAGACATTTGTGGATCTTTCATGAGACGAGTCGGAAACCCACTGATTTCATGCACACGGCGCTCACCACAACTTCCCTTTTTTTTTGTTTTACTGTTGTCTGGAAGAGTGAGAAGAGTGCTCAAAGATCCCAAACAATATTTACACCGCTGAGTGTTTACGGCTGTCCTCTGCAAGCCCTCTTCCTCCAACGTTAAACTGATCTGTTCGTACTGATGCAAGCGGATCTCCTAAGGACTCCAGCAGCTGTTTAAGGAGGTGCATTTGGAAATGGTTAAGAGCCGGCGTGTTGGGAGCAGCAAATACAATCAGACGTGGGAGGAGGAACTTAAACCATTACAGGAAAGAGATTTGGAGCCTGTCTCGACTGCTTTTCTCTCTCCACACCCGTTGCATTGCTCCCTCTACTCCCTTAAGGGGGTTAAGCACTTCCCTGGTAATGACCGTGCTTCAGACAGGACTTTTAAGCCTTGGTGCCTTGCCTGAGCTGCAATTTAAATCAGGCTAAAAAAAAGAGAGAGAACCCATGACTCAAGCCAGTGCCTAGAGGTAGAAGTAAGTCTTGGTAGGAAATTGACAGTGTCAGGAGTTCATCAGCCCCGAGGTGCAGCCCAATCCAGCTGTGGCTCGGAAACCCTGCTGGGGAAGGTGCTGAGGTGGCCGGGAGAGGACGTAGGGGACCTCAGGCACCAAAGGATGCTGCAACAACAACTATTTGTTCCAGGATAACAAATCGAGTCCCAAAGCAAATGATGAAATCTTAGTTTCCTGTCAAATTTGGAGTCTTCTCTTTTAATTAGTATGCTAAAAATCAGATGGATCCTTTTACAAAACGGTTCATGAATTAAAAAAGAGAGAAAAGTCCTGCCAGTGTTGAGTCACATTTGGAAACGGACAGGCTGCTGTACTCGGCAGCTCACGCGTGTAGCCGTGTAATCGCCGTTCCACCTCTTATTGATGAAGCTGGCCAGACCTGAGGGCACGCCGTCGTACCTTACTCCGCCGTCAACGGGAGAGCGGCTGCCTCGGCTGTTAGCTCCGGCTGGTCCAGTCTGCTGAGGAGGCAGCAGACTGTAATCCCCTCGGTCACACTCCGGCTCTCCCGCGGGACTGCTGGGATTAAACCCGGCGCGGGAAGTGGCGTCTACCAAATGCGTGACCGTGCCGGGAATTTCCATGTAATTGTGACCGAAGCACCACGAGTTCTCCTTCTCCTCCCCTCCATCGTGCTATAAATATCACCAAGACTCCCCAAAGGCTGAGAAACAAAAGCAACGAGGACACAAGAAGGTGCAAATAAGAAACCAGATTCCTTCTTGAATCTCTAACTCGATGGACTCTGGAATACCGAAGTGTAAATGTTGACTGTAGGATCTCAGATTGATGGCTGGCTAGCTAAATGAAACTGTCATGGCTAAGAAACATTTATTTGCAGACGAAGCTCATCAGCTCTGGGTGGATTCTTACGTTAGTGTACCCCGTTCCTTCACCCTTCCGAGCTCTGCTGAACTTTTCCTTTCCGATGATCCTGCTTTTTCTTCTGTTGTAATTTAAGAGCGCCTCTTAAGTCTTGGAAAGCTTTTTAAGACAACTCTCTGGAGTTTGAGGCTGAGTCGTCCATCGTTTTAGAAAGTAGGTTAGTGCTCCATCTGTCCTTGAAGAAGCTCTCTGGCGGAGCACCAGTCCTTCAGGAAGACAATCATTCATGTCAGGACGGAGCATTGGAAAGCTTTGCATAAACCTTATCCCACAGCTACTCTGTCTTCATCTCAGCCAAGGTAATCACGGCTCGTAACGGCGGTGTTGTGAATATTACATAAAACTAATAACTTCCAGGCTCTCATTCCCAGTTTTGGAACTTTTGGGGACTGCGGCTCAGCTACCAGAAAAACGGAGAAGGCAGCTTGTCCAAATGGGACTGTATGATATAAACAACTCCCCAGGAGGTGTGCTGGAGTCTCAGTCGGTCAGTCAGAAGAGCCAAGAACCACCAGTGTCCACCCAGGCCATTGAGAAAGCATGGCCTGCAGTCACAGGTCTCAACAGCTGCTCAAAGAGGGCTGAGAGGGGTCTCCATGTGCAGCAGCCCATCCAGCAGAGCTGAGAGCATGGAGGCTACAGGGCAGCGTTCCCAGGATTTACCACGGCACTGCAGGCAGACACTTCTGAATCTCAGGGATATGGAAATGTGTCATTCAGCTCTCCAAAGTGTTTTATTTGCATGCACACGTGTACGGTGCAGCACGCATACCCTCCTGTGTTCATTAGCAGGCATCCTCTCTTACTGAAGGCCTCCCCCCTTGACAGGTGTCAGCTGTACTCGGCTCGCCCCAGCCTCCCCAGAAATAATCCACTTCTCTCTCTGCTTCTCCTACATTAGATTTCATTGCAGCGTCTGAACAAAGTCGAGTGGAGTTGCGGACTGTTATGGGAAAGACTTTTATTTCCATTCATCGTAAATCCTGTCTCACAGTTTTGGGGTTTGAACATTTTCCTCCCGTTTTTGTCTCTCCTCCTGTTTCTTCCCCACCTTCTGCTGCTTCTGTCTGTTTTGGGCTCGCAGGCTTATGTCATGTGGAAACTGTCTTCACTGAAGCAACTCAAGGACAGTGGGGAGCCATTTCCATTCTCAGAGTTGTTTTTTTCACCCCAGTGTGGAATATTGTCGTTTAACTTTCCCCTCATTTGAGTGCAGAAAAGCCTTCAGGTTTTAACGGGACTTGATCCCCTTTTCCAGACATATTCTCAGGGGATTATGCAGCGAGGCCCAACCAAAGCACCCTTAATCAAATCAAAATAAATAGCCTCCTTTACAATAGAGAATGCCACATTTTCCATTTCTATTTTGCAGGGGATTTGTCCCGAGGAGGGGATATCACAGTCAGAAGGGCTCCGTGCTTGCAGAGAGAGTGCCCTGCTCTTTTTAGGGATGTGCACAACAACCGCATGTACAGTAGGTGTCTAGCAAAGCGCCTGAATGTACAGCCGTGCCGTATTTACCAGCACGCTTCTTCAGCTGGAATGGAGCTGAGGTTTTAAAGCCAAAATGGAGCGGTTTAAGTGTGCCTTAGGAAAGCTTCAGGCTCCGTGGCTGTGTGGCCCTCCAGGGCAACAAGAAAGCATTTACTGCAGATTAGAGCTCCTCTCAAGTGTTTCACAAAGTCAGCCTTAAGCTTAGAAATGGTTCCCAGGGCTATCCGGCAACCTGCAGCTGTGGAAAATGTCATCAGAAACTAACCCGGTGTAATGATTGAATTTACATGTTATTTAATAAGCCATAAGACAAACGATTCCATAGTAAATATGAAATCCACCTTATGGATCTGTGGGTACTGTTTAACCAGAAGATTGGAACTTTTTATTGCAGGGATTAGTTAACAGCTTCATATTAACTCGGAGACAACAGAAGAGAGAGTCAGGTTTTAAAAGTTTAAAGATTTATTACTAAACAAATTAAACTAGACTAACTTTAACACTAAATGTATGGTGTAACTAAGGTGGATGAGACGGAGAATGGTGTGATGTGGAATGTTGCTCAGAACCAGCAAATCCGAAGAAGCGATTAGTTCTGATGGGAACTGAAGGTGATGTCTTCACGTTAAGCTTTGATTAGGAGATTCATAAACACATTCAACGCCATTTGTCGGTCTACATACCCTTAGCTGAAGTCCCCGTCTAGATCAGGAGGTGTAAAGGTCCAGCTTGTCCTTTATGGAGCCGAAGCCTGTAGAAACAGCCGCGGCAGCCGACCGCCAGTCTTGAGATACTTCCGGGTCACGACAGTTTGTTGGCTTCTAGCGAGACCCAAAACTGGGTCGTGATGGTTCAGCTTTTATTCTGAAAGGAACTGTTGCAGCAGTTGGAACAGCAACAGGTTTTATCCAGCTTGTCGTTGGTTCTTTTGGCTGAAGAGGAAAGTTACGGATTGGCCACTCCGACAACTTCTCTAGAACGCTTTGAACTGGCGTTAAAGATGGCGTGGGCATAGTTTTATACTTTGGATGTTTTGGTTTATGGTCGAATGAAAAGATGACAGATTTACCAAACACCACCAAAACCACACCTCCGTCAGATCTGGCAGATTCTGATTGGATCAGTGAAAGCAATGTGTCATCTCTTAACGCTACGTGAGATCAGTCCTAGTGGAAACATTTAAAGTCATATTACTTATTATATTCTATAGGATTATAATAAAGTAATTAATATTTTGATTTCACAGATTGGTCACGTCTTATTTATTGACTAACGCTTTGTTTGATTAGCTTTATTAAAAATAAAGAGTTCTTTGATTAATTAAAAGGAGAGAGTCCATTCTTCATTCTTCTCTTGAGCTGGAATGAAAGCAGTTTATAACAAATGCCTGAGACCTTGAGGCCATATCTCATGCAGACTAGTTCTGTGTCAGTGGAGAGGGGGAAAATGACTTTTGGTGGAAAACAGTCATTTCATTCCGTTACACCGGACATCTTTTTACTTCCTGCTGTCGCCGTATTTTGTAGAGGTCACGAATAAGAATTTAGTCCTGCTCTTTACGTTTTCCTCATTTCTCACATGCCACTGTTTCTCTAGACTGATGGAATCGTTGAATATGTTGTTGATTTAGTTTTAAAAAGTAAAAGCTGACAAACTCTCCCTTTTTCTGCTGAATGAAGTAGATTTTTTGAGCTTGTGTGCAACATAAGGCAAGCATAAAACTATGTAATATGTGAACTTTTGATCATTTTAAGATCTCAAACAGCGGATTGTGTATTTTCTCCTTCCAGGAAGCTACCCTCGGGCCTCTAACTACAGCGGGACAGTGAGTACCAGCTACAGCAGCCCCGGTCCCGGCATGACCAACAGTCTGGGGATGAACGCCACCAGCCCCATGCACGGTCATGGTCCAGGCAGCCAGAGTCGGGGGTACCCAACCATGGGTCCCAGTTCCCCCAGCATGCCACAGCCAGCTGGACCGGGGATGGGCCCTCCATCTTTGGGTAGCTCTAACCGAAAGGCCCACGAGGGAGCAGCAGCTGGGATGGTGGGATCTGCCAACTCGGTTCACAGCAGGTAATCAGATCTCCTTAAATCCCTAAAAAGGAAAATTAAAAAAAAAAACCGGAATTGTTTCTGCTTTTTTAGACGACACTTTTCGTATTTTATGTATTTATATTTTGTCCCTTTCTGTGAAAGAAGGTGCTACAGGACTCACTTGTAAGGGTTCTTTGGTTCCTGGAGGTCTAGAATAAAAGTCTGAACTCAGTAGGGATAACGAGCCCATTCCCAAAGTCGCAAATCCCGGGTAATTTTAACAATCTTTACAAAACGCTGCTTTGTTTTGCGTGTCTGATTTTAAATGCCGGCGCAGCGGTGTTGGCTCGCACTAACTCAGCAGCCTCGCAGGCTCAGACTGTAAACAAAGCCTTTATCCCTCTTTAGCTTTTTTATAAGAGGAAAAACAGACGTGGAGTGTGTCGAGTTTGGTGGCGGAGAATCTCGTCTCTGCTTTTTGCGGATGATGTGGTCCTCCTAGCTTCATCCAGCTCTGACCTTCAGCTCTTGCTGGGTAGGTTCACGGCCGAGTGTGAAGCGGCTGGGATGAGGATCAGCACCTCCAAATCTGAGACCATGGTTCTCGACCGGAAAAGGGTGGCTTGCTAACTCCGGGTCGGGAGAGAGGTCCTACCTAAAATGGAGGAGTTTAAGTGTCTCGGGGTCTTGTTCACGAGTGAGGGTAGGAGGGATCAGGAGATCGACAGGCGGATTGGTTCGGCGTCTGCAGTGATGCGGATGCTGAGCCGATCTGTCGTGGTGAAGAGGGAGCTGAGCCAGAAAGCCAGGCTCTCGATTTACAGGCCGATCTACGTCCCAATCCTCACCTATGGTCATGAGCTTTGGGTAATGACCGAAAGAACGAGATCGCGGATACAAGCGGCCGAAATGAGTTTCCTCCGTAGGGTGGCCGGGCTAAGCCTTAGAGATAGGGTGAGGAGCTCGGACATTCGGGAGGGACTCGGAGTAGAACCGCTGCTCCTCCTGATCGAAAGGAGTCAGTTGAGGTGGTTTGGGCATCTGGTCAGGATGCCTCCTGGATGCCTCCCTGGGGAGGTGTTTCGGGCATGTCCTGCCGGCAGGAGGCCCCCGGGTCGACCCAGGACACGTTGGAGAGGTTACATCTCCAATCTGGTCCAGGAACGCCTTGGGGTCCTGCCGGAGGAGCTGGTGGAGGTGGCCGAGGAGAGGACGGTCTGGAGCTCCCTAGTTGGGATGCTGCCCCCACGACCCGGACCCGGATAAGCGGAGGAAGACGACGACGACGCCCCAGCCGGCGGAGAAGGAAACCTGCTTCCTTCGGACGTGACTGACACATCAGACTGTTTCGTGATTTTTTTTTTGTTGTAAAATTCTTATTTATTTTACATTTAATATATTTTTAAAGCATTGAATAATTATCCAATAATTCAGTGTTTTTCACCAAAAATACAATAAAACTGTGTCACTGCAGCAGAAATAGTCCATGATGAGGAACCTGTAATCGTTGCTGTCTTCTGTCGTCGGCAGTGTGACTTTTCAAACTTCTCTCTCTGGGTTTCCACCTTTCTGTGAGCCATTTATGGAGCTACCCTTATCTCCTCCCACACCTCATAAAGTGCCTGACATTTTGATATCAGAGACTTTTACTGGAGGAGGCAAGGCGTGAATACAGTTCTGCTAAAAAAAAATAATAAAAGCAGATAAAGTAAACTTGCGTTTTAACTGTGAAGACACCAGAGATGACGATGGCACCGAGCGAGTTTATGGTTATTATTCCTCCATCAGGGTTAGATGAGATAAAAGCTTGTGGAGCTGCAAACAGAGGTTGTTGAGGATTTGAGTGGGCAGTAAACTTTTCCTGAACCTTGCTGGGGGAACCTGTAAAAACATGACTGTCGTCTGAGAGGAGCGAAGAGTTGCGTCGCTTCCACGTATCGGTGCTCATTTTCCCTAACGATCGCCAGCCTTCTGCAGGCTGAAGTCCAGATTCACATCAGTCATGTCTTCAGTCCTCCCTGGGGTTCAAATGTGGTCTTGAAAAGTATGGAAAACTGTGGAATGTGCTTTTATTTATTTTTTTATGTGTAGATAAATATGAAACTGAGAAAATACAATAAAAAATACATTTGTGTTTCTAAAATCTAAGATTTCCCAGAATATCTGAATGTTTTTAATCTTCAGAGTATAAGAGTTTTATCCTCCATATCTTCATTTATTTTTATAGTCACTGGCTCACCTAGCTCTACTGGTACTAGGCGTAAGGGTCATGGTTGCTCAATGAAGGAAAAGTCATAATTACAATTATTTAAGGTAATATTAAAAATCATTTTTGATCAGTTCATACTTTAGGAGGACAGCAGGGGGCAGAGTTGTGCTGTTTAGTTAAAACTAAATTATGAGCCAAAAGTTACTTTAAAGACCAAGTTCACTGAGATTTTTACTTATTATTTTCAAAATAGTGCGGTTTTCATGCAGGCTGAACGTGAAAATAGTCCCTATTTCCTGCCTTTGCCGCCGATAGAAAATAGATGATGAAACGCTGGGTTTAGAAAAGCCTGACAGATCTATGTCACGTCGAAAAGCAGCATCATGGACTCACCCATCTTGGCTTGCGACGAGGAAGGCTGTTGTTGGTTTGGCGTCCAGGAGAGAGCACAGAACGTCTTGGCATGTTTTTGGTAAAACATCAACATTGTAAAGCAGAGTCAGTGGTAGAGTTGGGCTGCTGTTAGCCAATCAGAGGCCAGATATCGCCATTGTCAGGAAATAAGACTCCAAATCCTGCCATGTTCTGCTCCCTCTCCACTGGCTCACTTCTTCTTCCTGAAACTGGAGCACCAGATCATTTCCCCCTACAGAGATTGACTCACAAGGCATTCATTTATACTTGAGGCCACTGCGCATGTGTGTGAAAAAAAGTGAACTTGGTCTTTAATCCTTCTTGAATCAGAATGTTTTGGCCTAGAATAAGAAATACTTCAAGTAATTATGTCTTACCTATCAAACATTTGTTTAAAAATCTGCGGACACTGACAGAAAGTTCTTGAACAAACATGGACACACAGTGCTGCTGTAAAAGCAGAGAAGAGCTGCTACAGGAGCCCAGAGTGGGCAGGAAGTGAGAATATAAACGTGCATCATTAGGAGTTGAATTCTCATCAAATAAATAAACTATTATATAACTTTGACTGTCGGTTTTGCCCTCATTCTGCCATCTGTACTGGCACTATATTTGTAAACTCCCCTTTATCTTACCATTCAGAAGGCTTAAAGAGCAAAGTCAAAGTCCCATTAGTTGTCATACACACACTGATGTGTGTGCGAAGTTTGTTCTCCGCATTTGACCCATCCCCTGGGGGAGCGGTGAGCTGCAGACACAGCCGCGCTCGGGAACCATTTGGTGGTTTAACCCCCCCAATCCAACCCCTTAATGCTGAGTGTCAAGCAGGGAGGCATTGGGTCCCATTTTTTTTTTCAAAGTTTTTGGTATGACCCGACCAGGAATCGAACCCTGATCTCCCAGTCTCAGGGCGGACCCTCTACCACTAGGCCACTGAGAAAGGGCCACTAGTCAACCCCTACCAGATTCTAACTCCACTCCCACTTCATGTTTGAAAAATGCAATAAATGCTGTTGCCTGGCAGACCAAGAGGGCGGAGCTGCTAACAAATACACACACACACAGGCTCACCACAGCATTGTGACATCATAATGTACCAGTTTACATCATAGCATACCTCTTAGCCAATAGTGGAGGCAGATTTAAATTAGAATACAGTGCAGAGTTTTTACCTGACAACGGCACAACACTGCCAGTTTTAGGCAGAATATTTAAATTTGAACTAAGATGTTCTGAAGTGCCAAATTATTGACGACACGTGTCTGCAGCACGATTAGACACTCGTTTATTTAGTTTATCAGCAAAAAAAAAGTTTAATTGGGGATGACTTGCTCTTTAACAAAATAAAAGCATGCTTGTATCTAACAAAATAATTTGGGTTTAATTAAAATACTAACTTGGTGAAGGTTTCCATACGGTTTATTTCTATTTCACTTTGTTTGGAGAAAACGAATAATAAAGCACAAAGCTATAGAATAAAGACTTGACTTTGATGCCATCATGGACGGAAATGTTTAAGAAATTTAAGAAAGTAGAATGCCTTTAAAATGAGAAAATGTGGATGAACTTTAGGGTTTTTGTGTTTTTATATCAGTGTTGTTGTTTCATTAGTGTAATTTAGATCCATCTGAGCTACGGTGATCATCCTGTTTACACATAAAACCAAAGGATCGTGCACAAGTGGTTTAGATGCACGCAGAATCCTGAATGAGCGCTCACATTGTTGTTGTGATACATTTGTGTGTGTTGGGGAGGGAAGCAAGTGCCTGACAATATGTTTGAGTAATTATGAGCATCAGGGGGGTCCACTTACACACACACACACACACACACACACACACAAAAGCAGCAATGCAAATGTTGAGCAAGCTATTAAGAGACGGCTGGGCTTTCAATAAGAAGTGGCATGACATGATCCCCGCTGCTGGGACCAATGAGACGGGCTGTCAGTCTCCCCACCAGGACAGCAGAGAGGTGTCGCTCACGGAGCCGCTGCTGCTGCTGGAGGAGAAGGCAGCGTCTCTCTCATCCCCACCCTGCTAAACAGATCCGTTCAGATTCACTATTAACTGTGAACGCTGTTCTGTTTGGAGTTTTTGTCTTCTCCTTTATAGCATTAGATCAATATATCCAGAGCACAAAAGCGTTTTTTGTTCATCATTTGTTTTGTTTTTTTTAATCATATCTTAGACAGTCAAAAGGAAAGATGGAGGATTTGTATTCCATGTTTGCATTTTTTTGGTTTTCCACAATTCCAAACTGATCAATGAATTCCCAAATGAGCCATAGGAATTAGCTCTGATGGACGTTTTTCACTCTGTGAGGACGTCTCTGCCCTATCTCCCTCTTTATCCCTCCCGTCTGTGTCTCCTCTCTCCTCCCACCTGTTTCACTCTTTTCTCCAACTCTCCCGACTGTATCGCCCTCTTCATCTCTGTGCAGCTCTATTATCCAGCCCAGACCGTTTTATCTCTCTCAGCCTTTCTTCTTTTCCAATTTGCCTTTTGTTCTGCGCTGTCTCCAACACAGCCCTGTTATGTTTCTCTTCCTCAGATCCCGCTTTAGAACATCTGAAGGAGATCAGGAGAAAATTGGCCTCCGAAAACCTGCAGTTAAAGGCTCCAGATCTCTGCAACATTGTGAAACCTTCAGACTTCCTCGTCTGAGAAACAACTTGTTAGTCGAAGCACACGTCTGGTTTTCGTCTTTGATGAGTCGACCCCGGTTGCCACAGACACCCGCTACCACACCTTCCAAAATAATCAGCCGGTTATTTAAATATAAGCCCATCTCTGCTTGCTTACTGGGTTTTTTTCCTTTCACTTCTTCCCACTGATAATCCTCTCGTCTATCATCTCACCCTGCCATCTCCATCTCTTCCTGACTCTCTCTCTTTCACACACACACACACACACACACACACACACACACAGTCAGGCATTAGTTAACACACTCCAGCTTCATTACACTGAGTGGAAGGAATTCCAAATGAAGAGAGGAGAACCACGTCTGCATCCCATGGCTGCAGGCCCAGGTCCAGATTAAATCTTCATTAGGTGGGGCGTATCGAGTGTTTTTTGTTTCCTCCTGAGTCATGTCAGTTTCTCCTTCCACCACCAGAGGACTTGGATTGGAAGCAAATGTCCAACTTCTGCTGATTAATCACTTTAATCTGGTTGATTTGAGATTAATTTTGACCTTCAGGAAGAGTAGAAAATAGTCCCGTTGCTCAGATTTATTGGTTACACCGGGTTCTGTTTGTGCTCGGAGCCGAAGTCATAGCATGACTTTTGTGATTATTTTTGCAGCTTTAATCAAGGATGGTACAAAAGAGGATTACAACCACTGAAGAGAAAAAGATTTCTGACTCTAATCTCAGAAATAAGAGATTTAAGTCAGATTTCTGAGGGAGAAAAGTCGGAAAACAACATCAGAATTCTGGGGAAATTGTTGGATTTCCAGGACTGAGGTCAGAATTCTCAGATTAAAGTCAGAATTTTGAGAAAAGACAGAATTCTGAGATTAAAGTCGGAATTCTGAAGGGGGAAAAAGGCAGGATTCGGATATTCAGATCAGATATTTTCAGATTAAAGTCAGAATTTGGAAAAACAAGTCCCAAATCTGAAAAAATAATCAGAATTCTGAGATTAAAGTCAGAATTCTGACTAAAAAAATCTAAATTCTGACATTAAAATCTGAATTTTGAGGGAAGACAGAATTCTGAGATCAATGTCGTATTCTGATGAAAAATTGGACATTTCAGAGGTTGAAGTCAAAATCCTTAGATTAAAGTTGGGATTCTGAGATTAAAGTCAATAGAAATTCTGATGTAAAACAGGTCAAATTTATGAAAAAATACTCAGATCTATGA
>NC_091758.1:35298781-35391281 GCF_043380555.1 Nothobranchius furzeri
TGGAACAATTTTTCAAGCAAGGGAAGGGAATGATCTGAGCATGCAGGAGGACTGACCCATCTTAAACCTTTGTCGGCTGTGCTGAAGAGAAAGGTACAGAACTAAATTATTTAATTAATTAACTGTGTGTTCTCCTGTCCTCTGTCCTCCGGGCCACACACACACACACACACGGAGCTGACTGTCTCAGCTGTTATTTTCGTTAAGGAGTGTGCACGTACAGCATGCGCGCCTCGTGCACGAGCCTACTATTGAAGCTGCCGTTGCGCTTTTTGCCTGAGGGGGCAATGGCGAGCATAAAAATTCAAAAGTCCGTAAAGTCCCTTTAAAGTAACACTTAATAAGTTTCCCTTGTGTTCCTCCTACTGGTTGAAAGTGGAATTACAACCCTGCTGTAGCTACCGCTAACAATAAGCCAATGCTAACACAAGCCAGCTGATGCTAAAATAAGCCACAAAGTAAAAAGGTTCACTCTGTTGGACAAACAAATATCATTACTAATCGGTCCAGCAACAAAGCCAGGTCACCATTAGTCAGATTTTTTAGCCTCCTTTAGCTTCCTCAAACTAGTGTAGCTATGCTGATGTTGCTGGTTTAGCTCTTTGCTTTGCCTCCAAAGACATTACTCTCTTACTTCTACTTAAGGCTCCGCCATGATGCCAACAAAAAAAATCCCTACTCTTCTTCATCTTCTTATTATTATTCTGGTTTTTATTGATGGTCGTGGAACTGACAAAAGCTCGGCTAGCCTTTACACAAGCTATGGGCATAGTAAACATCTGTTGCCATAAAGCAGGTAGACTCCTCCCACTAGTGCACCTGCTCATGCCACAAAACTATCAGCAGAGGGCCATAGATGTGAAGTGGCTAAAGTTTGTGGGTCAAGAATCACTGAAACCAGTTTGGAAGCAATAACTTAAAGAGTTAAAACTCTTTAGTGTTGCTTTAAGATCAGCGTTATTTTAAGACACCAAAACACTTTGTAACTGCCCTGAAATCAACTAGTTTGTCTAATTATAACTGATCTCTGTTTCTCCAACACAACAGGAAACATATTTATTCATGAACTCTTAAAATCACATTTAAAAAGTCTGATGTGTTGCTTTTAAACCCGTGTGCAACATCTTGACCTTAGATAATTACATTCAGTTTATTTATATAGCGCCAAATCACAGCAAGAGTCATCTCAAGACACTTCACACAGTAAATATCCTAGTTCAAGTCAGTTCATTAAACCAATCAGTAAAAACTTTCCTATATAAGGAACCCAGCAGGTTGCATCGAGTCACTGACTAGTGTCAGAGTCTTTATAGCAATCCTCATACTAAGCAAGCATGCAGCGACAGTGGAGAGGAAAACTCCCATTTGAATCGTACATTATTGAACGAAAAGGAGTCTGAAGCTAAAAAATGGAGGTTTCTGGTTGTGTTTCCTCCGTAAGCCCAGTCGCTCAGTAGCGTGTTTGTGACGCAGGTGCTTTACTTGCAGCTGCGTCGTCTGTAAAAACCAAACACGGTGGCGTCATTTCAGCTGCAGCACTTTGCAGAAAAAATAAAAAATAAAGCGTAGTATTAAGGAAAAGAAGCTGATAATATAAAAACTGGTTATATTTTATTAATAATGTTACCCACTACAGTTTTCTTGATGCTAATCTTCACTTGTTTCTCTTTTTGGATGAATTTGTGAATCCATTAATTCCTACAAAACTGAGTTTTTTCGGTTTGCTTGTTTTAGTACAGGTTTGCTTTAATCTAAGTGTTTTGTTTCGCTCATTTTATGAAGAGGCAAAGTTTTATTCTGGTTTAAAATATAAAACTCAACTCCGTGTTTTGTTTAGACATAACAGTTTGATGGATTTAGACTTTGCCTAGATGACAAAGCTTCTCTGTGCAAATGTTTATTTTTCTTTGTTTTGGATTTGGGAATGTTTAATAAAAGGCTTTTCACGCTTTTCGTCTCACGCAGGAGCACTCGGACACTCGGGCGACGCCATGACGAGCCCTCACTGTAAACCGAAGCTGGACGTCAAAGACGACGTCAGCCCAAACAACGAGCCTCACAAACCAAAGGTTTGTAACAAATCCCTCCTTAATTATTCATCCTGTTGTTGGCTGTTTCATCTAAACGAATCAGTATATGCTGCCTCAGCACAGTGGTCTCTCTCTCTCTCTCTCTCTCTCTAATGTTTCTCACCATATTTAATGATTTGTTTAACATTTGCCGATCTTAATGTTTCGCCCGCAGCACTCTCTTCTCGCTGATGCTTTGGCAGCTCGAGATGCAATAAAGACAGAAACAAAAAGAAAAACATAGAGCTTGCCATCTGCAACACACACACACACACACATTACACAGAAACAGATTATACAATGCGCGTAAAAGTAAAATGACACATCTTACATGGTTCTGCTTCTGTGCCTCCTTGTTGCTCACATGCACGCGTCTCAACACACAAGCTAACTCCTGGTTTTGGCCTACAATAGCAGCTCAGTTTGGCTCAGCTAAGCAACAAAACTCTGCTTTTTGCTCGTTTCTGCTCCCACCCCTTGTGTTTGCCTAAAAAACTCCACTTCAGCACACACACACGCGTTCTCACACGCCTCCATCACAAGCTCTACGTATCTTTTTCCTCCAAATCGCGGTCTTTTCTTTTGCTGATTACGGTAGCAAGGCCTTTTGAATTATTTAAGGCAGCCTGAGCAGCCAGAAAGACCCCCAGTGCTCCCCAAAGAGATGATCTGTCTGCCAAGAAAAAGAAAACGAGTTAGAGATCCAGACAGAGAGACAGCAACAGAGAGGGCCAGAAAGATAAGGATTTGCTGACACGAGCATTCTGTGCACACACGAGAAGCACTTGTCAAGCTGTTGTTCCCTCTTTTGCAGCTTCTTTCATGCACACACACACACACACACACACACTTTCACACATGCTGGAGAACCTCACACGAAAACTTGCATGTTAACGGGGATGAAGCAATTCACACAAAGTGGAGTATTGTATATACAGCTGAACATTATCATGTTAATTTGATGCATCGTCATATCACAACGTGGGTTTCACTGATATTTTCATCTCGACTTTCAACAATAATATTGTGATTTCATGTATTTTTTGATTTTGCTGCACTAATACTGAAGAATAAGACATCAGTGTGAGCCTATATTTGTTTAAAAACAGCACAAAGATGCAAGAAACTATAAAAATGAGCCTCCTCTGCTGTAATTTTGTCTAATCAGACCTCAGATGTGGTTCCAGAACTGGACTGTAGGCGGACCCGTTTGGCTTCCAGACTCTTTAACCACTGCGTCACTTTGTTGCATCTGCAGAATGTGGCTGATTTTCTTTAGAAAACTCTTTTGAACAGCTTCATCACCCATGCCATGCAAATGGAACCCAGGTTGATTGTTGTCAGACTACATCTAGATCTAATTCACTTTGGTTTCTGTTAAATAAACCTAAAAATCCAGAGTGTTCCTGGATGTACGATCTTCTCTCATCATTCATCACATTTTAGAGGCTGGTACATTTCAAATGTAGCTCCTAGATTGCGAGCAGGTGCAGTGGAGCAAAAGGTTTCTCTCTGAAATGTCACCGATGTCATGTCAACAGCTCCAGGATGGTTACATGAACAACAACAGCAGCAGTGCGTCCCAGCCAGCCACTCCAGGCGGTACCCTGCCCGTGCCCTCCCCCCTCTCCCCCAGCCCCGCCAGCCTGTCCTCCTACCACGGAGACGACAGCGACAGCATCAGCAGCCCACCGTGGCCTCTCAAGACTCCCTCCAGCCCCGTAAGAACCAGAAGTCATGCCTGCTTTAATGCATTCGCTGAATAAACACAGAAAGTATATGGAATAGATTTGCTGTCAATATTTTAGGACTGAAAAGGAGCATTTTCCCTCCTGAATGTTGTTTGTTATTTGATTCAGTCCGTGGGTTCGGATTTAATGAACTTCCAAGCAAACACGAGCTGCACGCCGAACAAAAAGCTGTGAAGACGTGTTTATTTTTGCCCGGCCATTCAACCAGAGGTGTACTTCACACTGTGTAAATAACAGATGAATTTTTAATAGCCTTGACTGGGTGAGAGGGCTGTTGTGGCAGAAAACAGGAACAAGAAAACAAACCGCCGGCTGTACGGCGCGCTGCTGTTCTTCACTCTGCCTTTCTCATCACCTCTCTGCAACAGAAAGTCAACCCCAGCTCCGCTTCGGTCCGCGGCGAGCGAATCAGCCGGCTGTTCGAGCTGGGTGCAGAGCCGGAGAGGCGGGCCTGGGTGGAGCGGTACCTGACCTTCATGGAGGAGCGGGGCACACCTGTTTCCCAGCTCCCAGCTGTGGGCAAGAAACCGCTGGACCTGTGGAAGCTCTACGTGGCCGTCCGGGAGATTGGAGGCCTCGCCATGGTAATGCACAGGCTTCGAGTAGAGATGTGGGACAAAATAAAGACGAGACATATTTCAGACCTCAGAAAAGTAATTTCAGTGTGACTTCTCCTCCCGTGCTGCAAAGACATCTAACTTTCATCATTAGCAGACTGTTTTGCTGTTGTTCAGCAGGGTGCACTCTGGCTAAATGACATATGGAAGCTGAAAATGTTGATGCATAAATAATTATTAAACTCCTACCGATCCCTGGAGCTGAGATCATGTTTTACCTGTTATTGAGTTTCACACGCAGGCTGAACATGAAAATAGTCTCCTACGTGTTTCCTCCATTAGCTACTGATAGAAAATAGACGGGGAAATGCTCGGATTAGAAAACGTCATTCTGTAAATTAGCATCATGGACTCGCCCATCCCCCATCTTGGCTCATAAACAGGAAGTCCATTGTTTGTTTAGCGTCCACGAAACAGCAGAGCGTGTCTCGGCTACTGAAGCTAGCTGTTAGCGTCAGAAACTGCCCACACAGCAGAACTCCTCCAGACTTGTTGCTGTTGGCCAATCAGAGGCACGATAGCATGAATAATAATGAGTTAGGCTCATAATCCAGTTGTTTTCTGCCCACAACTCATCTGGCTTATATCCACTTCCTGAAACGGGAGCTCCGGAGATTTTTTTTTCCACAGAAAGCAACTCAAACAGCATTCTTTCACGCTAGAGACCTCTGCGCGGGTACTGACAAAAACAGGTGAATGAGAAGTTTAAAAACGCAAGCTTTACATACAGCCTGTTGCAAGTTTGGCGGCTGAGAGTTACAGAGGAGGCACAGGCAGTTGTGTGCCTCTGTGGAAAAAAACGTGCACGCGATTTTTAAACTGGACCGCAGAAAATTGTCGAGAGGTTCGATAAATAAATTCTGGCTCATATGCGGTGCTCCGTTTTATCCCAAAGGTGTTGGCAGGTCGATTCTTTTTCCTAGAAAAAATCAGAGAAATCATCTCTGTGTGAATCAATTGAACCGTTTGACGAACGTTCCAATCCAATCCAATTTTATTTATAAAGCGCATTCACAAGGCATTACAACAAACAAGGCGCTGTACACTAAAAATGTTGGTTAATTAAACCGGCGTTATACAAACATGTCGAACACAGATAAAAGATAAAAAGGCAATACAACAAAATTCCCAAAAATAACAGCTAAAAATCAATAAGACACAGGGTGAATAAAAATTAGAAAAAACATTTTAAAAAGAACCTCAATAGTACGGAAGTCGATAATTGTGGAGTCCATTTATAAACAGTGCAGATGTAAGTGAGGTTCATAATTATGTTGTATAAGCTAGGTTGAAGTAGTGAGTTTTCAGGCGCGATTTAAAAATGCTAGCTGTTGGTGCTAGCCTCACTAGCAGTGGTAATGCGTTCCACAGCTTCGGTGCACAGACAGAGAAAGCCTTTCTCCACGGCTTTTTAAACGTGCATTGGGAACAGCTTATCTTCAGACCTGAGAGCACGCGGCAGGTTGTAGTAATGGACAAGTTCACACAGATATGGAGGAGCTTGATGGTTCAAGGATTTGTAAGTCAGAAGCATAATTTTGAAGTTTATCCTGAACTGCACGGGCAACCAGTGGAGAGATTTCAGAATTGGAGAAATGTGTTGTCTTCTGTCAGCTCCAGTCAGCAACCTAGTTGCTGAATTCTGGACCAGCTGAAGTCTAGAAAGAGCTGCTTTACTGATGCCATACAAGCAGGAGTTAGAGTAATCCAGCCTTGAGGTGATAAAAGTGTGGACCACCGATTTCAGAAGACGGACACTCAGGAAACCCTTCTACATTACTAAACGTTGTTTAGTAATGTAGAAGGGTTTCCCCCTGAAACCACGGGCAGACGCTCAAACCACTAAAAGTTTCTCAAAAGGGCTCGCAGACGCATGGACATAATTTTCACTTTAGAAGTGGGGGGGGGGGGGGCGGGGGACACGGGGGTTATCTTTACAGTATGCTCTAATGGGAAACAGGCTTCAACACAAACGGTTGTTTTCCGTAATGTAGCGTAATATTGTTTTTAGATGTTGAAAAGTGCAGGGGTCAAAACTTGACTATGGAAAAGGGGGGGGGGGGACATGTGCCCCCCCACCCCACCCCCCAAATTCTGTCCATGCGCAGACGTGACGTTTTAATATCTTTTCTGTTGGAACCACCGTGTCACGTTCTAGGATTATTTTATAGCAAAAGGACAATAAAACAACGATGTCAAGTTCCTGTCCGTTTCTCAAACCCATCCAGGTAAACAAGAACAAGAAGTGGCGTGAGCTGTCCGGCACCCTCAACGTCGGCACCTCCAGCAGCTCGGCCAGCACGCTGAAGAAGCAGTACATCCAGTTCCTGTTTGCCTACGAGTGTAAGATGGAGCGAGGGGAGGAGCCGCCGGCCGACAGCAACAGCGGCGGCAGCACGACCGATGGGGACAACAGGAAGCAGGTCAAGATCCAGCCGCCCTCACCTGGTGAGTCCCGATACCAGAGCTCTCTTCTTCTCTCCTCTCTCTCTCTCTCTTCCTGTTATAACGACTCGCCCATCTGTCAGCAGCCAGATAACACATGCCGTTGATCAAACCAGATTTCATCTATGAACCTCGCAGCTGTGTCAGAAACAAAGCTGCTGTTTGCATCCTTAAGTACGGCCAAAATTCTGACTAAATGATTCATTCTTCAGTTTAAATCTCAAATCGGAGCAATCTGACCCCAAACCTTCACTGGCATGGCTTGTAAGTCTTACATTTGATTTCTTATTCCATAATAAGTGGAAAAGACAGCAGCAGAAATACATTAACACCACTTAAAACCCAAGAGAAACGAGTGAAAATCATCTGTTTTGATGGGATGTTTTATGGTTTAATAGAGGTGAGTTCTGACACAAGCACCTCCTGCACCGCCAACCCCCCTCTCGCCTTTATTTGATTACAAAATGAGAAGGTTAAGTTATATTGTTTCGCTGCAAAATCACAGCACAAAAGGTGCTTTTTGTTTGTGTCTGTGCACAATTATGAGGTGAAGTCGGTGTGAACGGGAAAGGAGTGGTGAGGTCACGTCTCTAATTTGCAGCGGAGATGAGAAAAGTGACCCGTGCTTTTAAATAGGACACTGGAGCTCTTCACCTACCTGAAACGCTGCAGATTGCTTTTGCAGGAGGGCGGAAGAGAGCATCTGCCTTCATTAGCATCCTCGCGTGCACGCGTAGAGTCCACGTAACCCACAGACGTGCGTAAACGCGTCGATGGAAAACCCTCAGCACGCTGAAACGGGGAAGCGTAAAAAGGATTATATTTTTAAAACCCGGAGATGCTTATCCTGCATGTGTTCACATCCCCATGAGCTTCTTGTTGAGATTTTTCCCAATTTACGGATCACGGGAGTTTGTTTTTCTTTGCCACGTTGTGCATGTGCTGAAGCAAAAGCTGATCTTGGGTTTATTTTATGACTTGTTTGCTTTCCACCCCCTACGTGCTGTTGCTGGTAATAAACTCCTGTGAGGTTCCTGCATTCCCATTGGTCAGCTGCTGCAGCAGCTTCATCCTTTTGTTGCTCTGCTGATGTTTACAGCTATAAATCTGTCATTTCCTGTTAATAGAGGGAGATGTTGTGTGCTTGTTTATGTATTTTCTTAAATTATCCAATTCTAAAACTTCAGGAGGAAATTGGATTTTGAAACTCATCAGTAAGAGTTTTATTGGCTTGAAAGGATGAAAAAAGTCCCGTCCGTGTATCTGACAGCTGATGGGCTCCGCTGGACGAACCGCCCTTCGACACCCCGCCAGCCTAAATATAGACCGACAGCTCAGGGATGTCACTGCCCACGGGGGGTGGCGGGGTGAGGAGGGTGAGTGTGTTTATTTGGTGTGTGTGTGGGGGTGGGGGGGATTAATGAGGACTGGAATGTAGAACGTAAACAAAGTCGACCTCACCGCCACCTTTCATTCACAAAACCGACCGACTCCCCCTCCCTCCCTTTAACCACTACCGCCCTTCTGGATTATGTCACTCTCTCTCTCTTTCTCACACACACACACACTCTCTCTCACACACACACACACACACATTTCTCTCTTCTGTCATTTTTTTTTCTGTTTCTGCTAACTGTGGATCAAAGGGCACCCTCTTCTCCCACATCTTCATCCCACCACTCCTCTTCTGTTCCACGCCCGTCCGCCTGCTCTCCTGCTCTTGAAGACCGGTAAACCTCTTAACCTTGGCCAACCCCACCATTGTTCCTCCTCCGCCCGCGTGCACGAGCATGCATATTCATCGGGTCTGACAGCGGGACAGCCCAGGAAGAGAAGAATCCCTAATGCTCGCTGACCCATCTTTGCCCTTTTACTCACCTCTGCTCCTCACCCTGGGACTCCATCTCCCCCTGTCTGCTTCTCCTCCTCTGTCTCCTGTGATGTAGCGGTGTGGGGGGGGGTGTCACTGAATAATTCAGAATTAGCATTAAATCTTAAAGCTGAAGTCTTACGGGGGCTTTTTTCTGAGGAAATGTGGCGCAGGGAGAGGCCACAGAGGAAGGCTCCCTCCGCTAAATGCTCATTAGGACACTTTCATGTTCGCTCGCTGTCTCTGTCATCTTTTAGTCGGAACTGTTCACATTTTCCATTCATTCTGGGAATTTCTGGGATCACTTGGTTTTCATCCGGTTGGGGGTTCTTTGTGTGCAGGGCTCTTTAGTGCGGCGCTCCGATCTTTTCCTAATCACCTGAACTGAGGATTTCACAGGAATGTGGTGTCGTAACAAAAGAGCACACAGACCCAATTTGAACCCCGGTCTGAATCCCGATGTGCAGAGATGAGGGTTTTTTTTGGGCTTCTGGAGGGTTTCACTCATGTTTCGTGGATGTTTGTTGAGCTCATCAAGTCTGAGGTACAACAAATAAAGAGCGGTTAAAACCTTTCAAAGTTAAATTTGTGCCTCTTAAGAGAAGAAATCCTTCTCTTCCCCTTTCTGCGTCCTCTCCTCCTGCCTGCTCTTCCCTCACCTCTCCCCTCCCTCTCTCTTCCGCACTCCCTCTGTTCCCATCTCTCCCCTGCCCTTGTGTGCTGTGTTTGTTCGGGCTCTGCTCTCATGTCGGGCATCATTCCGAGTGCTTTGGACTTAAGCCCACACTTATCTCCCTAACACAGCACCTTGCTGCGGTCAAATCCCACTTTGGCCGCTCAAAGTCAAACCAGCGTCAGGACCGCGGCGGGGGACGTGGGGGGAGCCCCGCGGTCGGAAAGCGCAACAGTTTTTTTAGGGAGAAATCAGGGAAGCGGTCCAGGTTTAGTAATAATGCTGCGTCTGTCTCCCAGCCAACTCAGCTGGCTCTCTCCAGGGACCACAGACGCCCCAGTCATCTGGCAGCAGCTCCATGGCAGAGGCGGCAGGTGACCTGAAACCCCCCACACCTGCCACCACCCCGCTGGGACAAGTCACGCCGCTGCTCCCCAACAGGTACCACCGAGTCAGCTCAGCTTAGCTCCACTTCCTGTTCGGCCTCTAGAAACAGAAAGATTTTAGACCCGAGGCTCACACACACACACACACACACACACACACACACACGAGCTTTCTCGCTGCTGATTGTAATTATAAACCTCCACAGCTGCCTGGCAGGACGCTCACAGTCTTTTGTTTGTTTTTGTGATATAATGTGAGAAGGAATATTCATGTCTAACCACAACAATGCCTTTGAGCCTGTTTTAGGGATATGAAAAGGACTTTTGTGTCTTTTTTTTAATTTTTATTATAAACAATCTACAGTTAAGTTTTGGTCCGAGATGCTTCAGCTCGTTAAAAAGGATTTCACCTCATTGATTTTACTTTAGATAAATATTTCACACAGAGCACATCTAAATTATTTTAAACCTTGATTGACAGGTCAACCACTAGGTTGAATTCTTTTAGAAAAAAAAACTGAAGGACAAAAACTATCATAAGAACCATAAAAGTAAAATAAATTCTAATAAATATGGAGAAAAACTAAAACATATTCTTACATAATCATTACTCTATTTAATATATTAATATTTATATGTATTACTATATTATAACCCATTATGCCTTCAAATTAATTAAAATAAACAAAAATTTCAGAAATGAATTAGCTTTTTTCTTGGATTTGAAGTTTAAGGGTTAAAATCACAGTTTGAAACAGAATCATATCAAATTTTATTTTCTTTATGTTAGAAAATGTTGATTTTAGGTGTGATTCAGCCCGTAACATGACACATGGTGTGAGACAAACAACAAGACGCATGTAAACAACAATCATATGGTGCAGTGACATGAATTTAGAATGAATATTCTGCATGAACACTACACTTCATGAGACCGTTTCACTGGCTAAGAAGCATGAGGAGTCCTCAATCGTCGCTCTATTTAATTTAGAAACAATTAAATGTTAAATTAGTTAATTTTCCTCTGAATTAAAATCATTGGGTGAAATTGCCGCCATGTTTTCCGTGTCTTTGCTCCATCTCTCCTGACTCCACGTCCTCCTCCTCGTCCAGGAGCAGCGTGAGCGTACAGGACCCCTTCTCAGAGGTGAACGACCCAGCCTTTCAGAAGCGGACCTCCAGCCTGCCCCCCTCAGCTCCCTATCAGCCGGGCCTCAGCATGCCTGACATGATGATGAGGATGCAGTACGATGCCAAGGACCCCTTTGCAGGGATGAGGAAGAGTGAGTGAGGCACTGGCTTCGGCACCTGTTTTGTCTTTTTCGTCCGTAGGCAAAATAAAAATGGTCATTTCTGTTATTTTAAATCTTCTAACTTAATTTAAACTCCCACGGCTCCTTCCTCCAAATATGTCCCAAAGCTGTTGTCCTTTCATCTGTCTCGCGGGTCTAATTTGTTGTCAAACCACCATGTGGACTCAGATCAGGACAGATGTTGGTGCGTTTTACTAAAACTATGAAAGGAGAGAAGAAGGTGTTTGTTACGCCACACGGCTATCTATCAAAAACACGCCAGCTCTTCTGATCTCCTGGTAGCTTAGCCTTCGTCTCATCTTTATTCCTCTCATCCTTTTCACCGCCAACATTTCATCCTCCCCACCCTGCTGAGATGCACCTGTTTGGACCGAGTCGTGTGGTTTAGTTTTCAGAACAAACTGCAGTTTTAGAAACAACAGCAGCTCGTCTGAAGGTTTGGGGAATGAAGCCTGAATGTGTAATATGGTGGATGGTGGCTGCATAACAACAGAGTCGAAACAAAAGGGCTGCTCAGAGCAGCGGGGAAATTCATAGAGCTGTGCTGCCACCTGCTGGTGAGGCAGCGTTTCAGACGCCAACCTCAGCCTCGCTCTGGAAATGATTTCAGCTCCTTACTTTTTGTGCAGTGGCCGGAGCGGATCCCTATATACCGAGCCAGATGCCCAGCGGAGGCATGGCGGACATGTATGGACGTCCGCCGTCGGGCCTGAGTATGAGTCAGAGGTCACAGTATCCATACGGGCCAAGCTATGACAGGAGGTAGGGCCGTCCAGCTCCAAGAGACAGAGATAAATATCTGCTAAATGTTCCCCATCAAAAAAGCTGTTATTCTTAAGGCTGTTCTTATTAATCCGTAGACCGGATCATATGATGGGGATGGAAGGGACCATGGGTCCCCCTGGAAGTCAGAACAACATGGGACACTCGAACAGCGAAGGCAGCATGTACTCTCCCAGCAGATACCCATCACAGCAGAGGTCAGATCAGCATAACATCTCTGAATACATCCTCCAAGGTGTTTTCCTTGCAGCTGATTGGTTAATTGTATCTTAATGTTCAGACATGACGGTTACGGCCAACAGTATCCCAGCATGCCATATGGGATGCCTCCGTCTGGAATGTACTCACAACAACAGGTAAGAAACAGCTCGTCAGTAGCATTCGTCTGCAATCTGCTGAAATACTGAGATACCTGATGTTCTACCAAAATATCTGATGATTTTAACACGAAGCATCCGCCTACAGATTAGAAAAGAGTAATGGGACGTCAGAAACACAGCAACCGTCTTTATTTCTCTTCTGACGTCCATTACCCAGCCTGAGAACTGCAACGGATAAGAAAATTACTTTTATTGACACCATAATTTAGTACACAGATCACACAGGATGAATAAATACCAGCTGATTTATTGGGTTTTTTCACATTCTTATATAACGTCTGTGCTTGAAATGAGAGTGAAGGCAGCGTCTAGTCTACCGGTGAGATAAAAGTAGCGTCGCTAGTTTGAGAAAAGTGAATGATTGTGATTTATGGAACCATAAGAATGCATGTCCCATGTCATTAAGAACATCTTAACTCCATCAGGGCTACAAGCGGCAGATGGATGGGATGTACGGACCCCCGCCCAAGAGACACGAGGGTGACATGTACGCCGTGCAGTACACCAACCAGCAGCCAGACGCGTATAATCACTACAGCAGTGGCTACTCGGGTCCGGAACACAGGCCAATTCAGGGACAGTTCCCTTACCCCTACCACCGAGATCGTATGGGCCCATCGGGCCAGAACCAGCACACAATGATGGGCGGGGCTCCTACTCCTAATCACGCTGCTGATGGGCCTAATATGTGGCCTTCAAGAACGGACCTCGGCTATCCCTACCACAACAGACAAGGTCCGCCGTCGCAAATACCGCCGTATGGCTCCATTTTCAGAGATGACATGGACGGACGGCCCGGCCAGGACCAGTGGCACCGCCAGTCTCCCTACCTGTCTTCATCAGGCGGCATGCCCCCTTTGTCGTCACGTCAACCATCATCTTATTCCAACTCCCCATCCATGGTCAATCATCTGCCCAGAGCCCCCAGCCCAGGGCCCTTCCAACGCTCAATGGACCCTCGAATGTCCCCCAGTAAAGCCTCGTTCATGTCTCCCATGAAGATGCCTAAGCCCGGACTGGCTATGATGGGCTCACAGGGAAGTGGGCCCATTGGTCAGTTTCCTCCTAACCTGAGGAGGGACCTGAATTATCCGCCAGGGTGCGTGGAGTCCACCATGCCGATTCTCAAGCCTCGACGCAAGCTCAACTCTAAGGACTGTGGTAAGACCGAGTTAAATGAGTCAACCGTTCCTGGAGGCAGGCTGGAAAATAGATTTTTCACTTTAAAGGTGCATTATATAAGAGTGACATCCTGTGGTCAAATATTGGTACTGCAGCTCATTTTTCAAAACACACAAGTCGCTTTCTCACTACTGTTTTATGGGTTTCCTGGCTGTTGTCAGCTACGGCTCAGCACCAGAAGATTCTAGATGGCGAGCAAAGATGAGTCATAATAGTAAATACATACAATTCACCGTATGCTGGTGAAGGTTCTCAGACATCCAAGTCATGGCTGTCCAAAGGGGTTTGAATGGAGGCAACTAGACTTCTTTGGTTTCTTGAAAACTTTTCACTTCTCTTTCGAGGAGCTTTGTTCATTCAGACTGGAATATGGGAGGGTCAAGCTTGTAAATTGTAGCTGTCTGTTGTTGCTTAACGAGTTGAGACTACTTATGAAAACTCCTCCTCCCTACCACCTGAGGAGTCATTGAAGTTGTTAGGGTGTATTGTGTGGGAATGTTGTTTTGATTAGGTGCAGGAGGGTAAGCCCTGGACTGAAACTGTTTTGGAATTCGGTTTAGTGCTGCATTGCAGGTGCTGGAAAGATGAAACCGGTGGCCTCTTCCTGTTTACCATAGGTCTTTCCCTTTTGACATAGATAGATAGATTCCTTTTCTCCTCTCTCAAACTATTTATCTTCTCTGTCCATAAAAATGTACTTTGTCTCTCCCATATTCCAGTCAAATTGACAAAGCTCCAAGGATGAGAAGCAAAACGTCGTCAAGAATCCAAAGAAGTCCAGATGCCTTCATTCAAACCACTTTGGACTGTCATATCAATTTGTTGGTAATTGAAAAAGTAGCTTCAGATGTTTTTAGAGCCAACTAATTTTTCATCAGCATTGTTGGCTCAACGTTGCGGTTGCAACTGGTTTCACCATTAACCTCGGCCTGATGGTTGTTGTCACTGGGTCTGCTTCTGCTGCGTGCACGCGTTCAGTTTCACTTTTGTCTTTGTCCGTGCAGGTCGCACCATTGTCTTTTTGCTGTTTATTAGTGGTGTTGGAGACATCTTTACAGTAGGTTAACTAAGGTTAATAGTCAAACCGGTTAATGCTTGCAACCCTACTTAACATTAGCCTCTAGCCTTCTTTTCCCGATATTAGAGTAAAACAAAAAGATACCGTGGCTTCTTAGGGGTACAAGAAGTAACTTCTGGGTCGCTCCTGTCACTGGCTTAGGATCTTTACAAAATGCTGCTGCTGGTTGGTGTCTAATTACAAATGCCGGTGCAGCAGCGTTATAGCTGGTGCAGACTCTGATTGTAAAAAAAAGACTACATCCCTCTTCAGCCTTCATGAAAGGAGAAAAATGGACAACCTCCCAGCCAGCTGAGAAGGAAATTATAATGATAATAATAATTAGGGATGAGCCGGATACTCGTTTCAGACGAGTATCCGGTACGGATAAAGCATTTTTGACGAGTATGAGCATGAAACGAGTAAAACTCGTAAATATCTGTAATCGTGCTGAAGGAAAATCCTCATTGGGTAACTGACTGTCTTCACGCTCTGTGATTGGCCAGTCAAATAGAGTGCCCACCCCTCCCTACACACAAAACTCTGCAGCCGGGAGCTCACAGCTCCGCGTCCGGTCCATCTACGCACACACGCAGACAGTAACGGATCTCTCTGTGCTTGCTTCACTGTTCACGTTTCTTCAGTACTCCCCATGTTTTCTTCAGTTTGCTTCTTTTTAAAGTTACTTTAAAGTTATTTAAAGTTACTTTTTTCATAACGTATGTGGTGCATTTGACAAGACAGAGCTGAAAACGGCTCATGCTGCGTCACTCACTGCCTCCGCTCCGGTTGTTTTTTTTTTCTCCTCTCTCTCTCTCCTCTTCCTCAGGATCCATTCCCTCTTTCCTATTCACTCTCTCTCTCTTTCTTTACATTTTTAAATCACAATTGTCTATTTTTTGCTCATTTTAAATATATTTTAATCATTTTCTAAATTCTTTTTTCTATTTTACATGTTTTGTTTTTGTGAAGCGCCTCGTGATTTTTATCTTGCGAGGCGCTATAGAAAAGATCTTTTCTTCTCTCTCTCTCTTAATTCATGCACTTAAATATTAATGTTCTGATTTTATTGAAAAACTTATTCCTTTCCTTTACTATTGTGATCAAAAACATTTAATCTCAACTCTGAGGCTGCTCTGTAAATAGTTTTCAAATAAACAATACACATAGCAACTTCTGATCATACTTAATATAACGTATTGATGTAAACCACACCCACTTCCGGTCAAACTACACCCACTTCCGGGTTAGGCCACGCCCACTCCGAGTACAGATACAGATACAGATAATTTAGATGGTTGAACAGATACAGATAGTGGTGTACTCGCTCATCCCTAATAATAATACATTTTATTTGTAAGCGCCTTTCAGGACTCTCAAGGTCACTTTAACAGAAATTACACAATACAGGTTAAAACACAAAAATACAAACCAAGCAGTTAAACTGACACAAGTTAAAAATGACTAACAGTAAAATGCTAAAATATTAAACTAAGAATTCAAGTTAAACTTATCAACAGAAAATTCATAAATAATCAATCAGTAGATCATTATCATTAAGATATAGATTGCACATTAACACATTAGTTAACATCTACATAATATAACAGTAGGAAGTACATAGTCAAGCAAATGTTTGCGGTTGCATTGGGTATACGACAAAGCCTGCCTGAATAAATGAGTTTTCAGTAGTGATTTAAACTGGGTGATAGGAGTGGCCACACGGATGTCTGATGGCAATGAACATCATTACATTGAATAAGTTGTGAATGAATGTTACCAATCTTAGAGTAGAGAAAGTCCATATGTTGGCTGCAATTGTCATTTGAATTAAAATGATAGTTAAGGATATTTTAAGGGTTAATCGGTCTATTTTAAGTATTAAATAGTGTCCTTGAGTTACCATTTGCTGCGCCAATTTGAGTGGCATAGTAGATTTAGCTTTAGCGACTTCCTCCTTATACTTTAGCAAATGGAGATGGTATAAATCCTAATAGCTATGTAGTTTTGTTTTCCTGCACAGTCTCTCCAGACGACGGCCTTCACGTTTTAGTTGGCATAAGTTAGCTGTATACCACGGAGCAGAGTTAGATAAAGAAACTATTCGTGTTTTAAGAGAAGCCAGGTCGTCAAAGATAATCCATAATTCATCATAATAATGGGAGAGTAGGTCATCAGGAGATGAGCAATCACCACCACGCAGGTTTGTAATGGCAGAGAGAGCTCTGAGATCAATATTTTTAACCCTCCCATGGTCCTAATGGGTGACCCCGCAAAGAAAGTTGACCATGGAGCAGGATTGATGGTTTATCCCTTGAGGTCCACGTGGCAGGGGTGAGGTGGTGCTCACTCCTGCCACGTGGACCTCAAGGGATAAACCATCAATCCTGCTCCATGGTCAACTTTCTTTGCGGGGTCACCCATTAGGACAATGGGAGGGTTAAAAGAAATGGAGCGAGGGATAATATTTTTAAATAGTGGTAAAATAACCTTAAAAGAAGTTTAGTTACACCAGTACAGTGATCCCTCGCTACTTCGCGGTTCGTTTATCGTGGATTCACGACTTCGCAGATTTTTTCTTTGGAGCCTTATTCAAGGGAAATTCGCCGATTCGCGGTATTTTTCACCGATTCGCGGTATTTTTCTGTCATGTTTTGGGGTAAGTGTCTAACCCAAGACGTACAGAATCAGACTCGAGTCGAGGTAAAAGATAAACAATAATTTTATTTCTTTAATGGTGAGGAGAACTGAGGGCGCACTGGTGATCCAGCGGAGGGTAAACCAGGAAGCGGCAACTGAGAAGAACCAGAGGTGAGTAACGGGAGTTGTAGTTCATAGAGAGAATTGTAGGCAGAACTTACAATGCGGCAGGGTAGACGGACGAGGAGGACGAGGTAACGGAGAGGGAGCGTGAGCACGGTGGAGAGCGGGACGGCAGAGCGGAGTTGGTATCCAGGCAGCGAACCGGTGAGTATCCAGAAGTCTCCAAGACGGGAGCGAATCTGGAGGAGAAGCGAGTCTGAAGGTAGGTATCAAAACACAACGAGTTCAGATTAAAACGAGTTCCAAAAGTTACTAGACAAGACGAGGTTTCAAAGTTTCTATGAGCTTGGAGCTAGAGAATTTTTTTCTATGTAAAGGGAGGGTTTTAAAAGTCTGAATACTGAATACGTACCTGTTAAATAAATACTGTAAATATGGTGTCCCTACTTCGCGGATTTTCACCTATCGCGGCCAGGTCTGGAACGCATTTACCGCGATAAACGAGGGATCACTGTACAGCAAACCAGGTGTGAGGTATGCCCCGTAGGAGAAATCTACGTCAATGTAACGTTTTTTTCACTGAAAAATTCTTACATATTGTACCTTTGAAGCTTTTGGTAAATTATAACCCCGTGTTCATGATATGGTGAAAATGTAACGCTTTAACCCCAGGAACACCCGAAGCCTGGCGTGTGATGATGTCACTTAAGTCTGGCCTGCTGGCAGAGAGCACTTGGGCTTTGGACACCATCAACATCCTTCTGTATGACGACAGCACAGTGGCCTCTTTCAACCTCTCCCAGGTAAAACCAACGTTTATTAATTCATTCATCGATTGAACTGATTTAAACCATGCAGGAGTTTTATGCCCAAAGGATTCAGAACATTGTGACTGTAAAAAAGAATGAAATGTTCATGTTTCTAGATTGCAAACCTCACACTTACATGTTCCGTTGAAACCTATTTTCATCCATTCCTGAAAGATCACCGGGACTGAGTATTGCATCAAGTTGCAGCATCATAATAGCTTTTTTTATACAAGATAAATTTAAACAAGTTTAAGTTTTAGTGCATTTTTTTCCATTTTTTCCATCCTCTAACCAAAAAAAAAAAAAAAACAGCGACAGATCTGATTTATTCTCACATACTCACAATAATTTATTGTCTGTCCAGTTGCCTGGGTTCCTCGAGCTCATTGTGGAGTACTTCCGCCGCTGCCTGATTGAGATTTTTGGCATCTTGGAAGAGTTTGAGGTTGGGACAATGGTTCTTAAAAACCATTTAGACTCTGATTCCGATGAAACAAAGGAGCCTGCCCCTGATCAGGGAACATGTCCGACCACCCTACCTGGATCCGAAGCCTCCGTAGTAGCAGGAACGGAGGTGGAGCAGACGGGGAGCACTGAGAAGGAAGCTCCCCCCGTTGCTGCAGAGCCTACGGAGGTGCATGGCAAGCAGCAGGAAGTAGATGCAGACATCAAAAAGGAGGACACGAACGAATTAAAATTGTCAGAGAGAGAAAAAGAAAGTAAAAAGGAGTTTTCGGACCATCATTCTGCAGATTTAGAGCCTAAACCTAAACAAGCCAGCAAATATGACAAACTCCTCATCAAGATCGTGCACCAAGACGACCTGATGGAGGACCTGACCGAGCATCTAGGCTACCAGACTGAGTTCACCAGTGGGCTGCTGCATTGGCAGGCAGGTGGAGGCGACTCCACCGCACACATCCAGACGCACTTTGAACTGCAGAGCGATCCACCTGCCCGGGCACACAAAAACACAAGGAACGAGAACAAACAGGAGAAGCAGGCGGACGGCAAAGGCCAGAAAGCGCTGAAACACATAACTGCAACTATCGATGATGTTTTGTGCGCCAGGGTGGAAGCCCTGTCTCACTCCCATCCTGCACGCTCCCTGCCGTCTTACCCTTTTCGGGTGCATCCCGACGGGGAGGATAACCACATCACCCTTCTGGAGGATGAGCCCCGCTGTCTGGACGAGGCTCCTCTCTCTACGACCTCTGCCTGGCAGGAGTCGCTGTCCAAGAGGTGCCTCTGCGTCTCCAACATCGTCCGGAGCCTTTCCTTTATCCCTGGGAATGACATGGAAATGTCACACCACCCTGCGCTGGTTCTTCTTCTGGGTAGGCTGCTGCTGCTGCACCATGAGCACCCGGAGAGGAACAGGTCCCCCCTGAGCTATCAGCGAGATGAGCAGCAGGAGCAGGGGCTGTCGAGCAGCAAAGACGAGTGGTGGTGGGAGTGTTTGAGTCTGCTCAGGGAGAACGCCATGGTCACACTCGCCAACATGGCAGGCCACCTGGACCTGTCAGCCTATCCAGACACCATCTGCCTCCCCATCCTGGATGGCCTTCTCCACTGGATGGTTTGCCCCTCTACTGAAGCCCGGGATCCCTTCCCGTCAGCGCCGTCACATTCCCAGCTCACTCCTCAAAGGCTGGTGCTCGAGTGCCTCTGCAAGCTGAGCATCCAGGATGGAAACGTGGACCTCCTGCTGGCCACGCCGCCTTTTAGCAGGCAAGAGAAACTTTTTGCAGTCTTGGTGCACTACGTGGGTCAGAGGAAGGCACAGGTGTACAGAGAGATGGCTGTGGCTGTTCTCTCCCACCTGGCACAGGGAGACCCAACAGCAGCACGGGTCATCGCCTTGCAGAAGGGCAGCGTGGGTAATTTGGTAGCCTTCTTGGAGGACGGAGTCAGCATGGCGCAGTATCAGCAGAACCCTCACAGTTTGCTGCACATGGGGCCCGCTCCTTTGGGCCCCCCCAGTGTAAACATGATGTCGAGAGCAGCTAAAGGTCTGCTGGCCATGGCTAAGGTGGACGAGAACAAGACCGAGTTTGTTTTGTACGAAAGCAGATTGTTGGACATCTCCATTTCCTCGGTGCTCAACACAGGAGTGGTCGCCATCGTTTGCCAAGTTCTCTTTCACTTAGGGAAACTATGACAGGAGAGGAGCTGAACTCGCACAGCAGACGCCAACGCTAAAACTGCTCCTGTGGTTTTCTATTTTTATTTATTAAAACGACAGAAAATGTTTGTGTTTTTTAAAAGAAATATCCACATTAATTAACTAAATATATATATAAATGTTGGGCATCTGAGCCCTGTCAGACGAAACATGTGGGTTTAAAAGTTCCTTTTAATACAAACAATGAATACCTGTAGCTGTAGTTGTTTATTATTATTATTATTATTATTATTATTTGCTATTGTTGGTTTACTTTTTCAGCCAAAGCTGCCACCAGGTGTTGGTCCTGATTTACGTCTTTTCTTTTACAAATATGCTCATCCTCGTTTTATTGATGAAGCGTATTCGTTTAAAACGTGACACTGTACAGTAGTTTGGACTTTTTTGCCACCAGTTTGGGGGTGGGGGGGGGGGGTACAACAAGAAAAAAAACTGACGTTTTAAAACTGAAATGTGTATGTCTCCATCGCTGGAAGATAGATTGTGCAATAGGACCAGAGCAAGTTGTCCCTTTTGAAACCAGAAGGATGTGAAGCTTCAGACAGCTGTAGTGTGTGCTTCAGGCCACACGGAGGCAGTGTTGCACCAGCCAATCAACATAAAACAAGAGAACATGTCAAGAAAAAAACATGAAAAGAGGAAAAGGATCTAATTTATGAATGACAGCCTCAGAGACCTTCACCGATGAACGTTGTGTTTCGGGCGCACTCGTGTTCTGTCTGTATTTTTTCATCACTGTAAATAAACGTTTGTGCCACAGATGCACAAAATTCCCTCAGCCTCCACCACACAGCCGGAGCCGGGACTATTAGAACAAATGCTTTTATTGTTGGTAAAATTTGGTATTGTTACTGTACATATTTTGTTAATTGGGTCGAATATTTGAACATTGCAGATGTACCTGATGTTTTAATGTAAAGAAGTTCTTGTATGCATTGTATTATAGCTGAGAAAACAATCGCTTTGGTAATTAAATGTGAAAGCGCCAGGGTGAGAAGAAAACATGAGAAAACTGAACATATTTTCTTTTTGTTATGGTCCTCCATTCATGTCAGCGGGTGTGTTTTTGAGCCTGCATAAACCTCCGAAAGAAGCGTGAAAAAAAACTTCAAAATGTCCTGAAAACTCGTCAAATCTGCCTCTTTCTTTGGTACGACTCCTCGTCTTTTCTTCCGTATTCACATTTATACTCTGTGCTGCACATGTCACAAATAAATGTACGATGAACGTTGTTGAGCACTGGAGACGTTGCATTATGTCCTGACAATCCTAGGCCAATAAACAAACATCAGATGCTTACTTGAGTTTTTGCTTTGTGATTTCATTAAAGACTGTTTGATCCCAGAAGCCGCCGGCCTCTTCAAGCCGCACGGTGTAAATAAAGAATGCTTTTTGAAACCTGCTCTAGCATGCTTTCTATGAGTTTCTGTGTGTGTGTGTGTGTGTGTGTGTGTGTGTGTGTGTGTGTGTGTGTGTGTGTGTGTGTGTGTGTGTGTGTGTGTGTCACTCAGCCATTTGAGACTCTCTTGAGATTGTTATAACTGAGGTATCTTTATATTCTAGGTAAAGAGAAGAACCCCATATGGTTTCCATGGTAACCATTTGTTTCCTCGCCACCACGATTTGCGTAGCCATTGCATCTTTAGCTGTTATCTCTCAATGCTAACAATGATAATATAAGACACTAGACTTTATTCTGTTGCCGCTCTGGGTGTTTTATTAAGTCATTGATTTTTTAATCTATTTCTGCAAGCATGATTTATTTCAAAATAAAAGCACTTTTTCCAGAACTAATCGTTAATCTCCTTTTGTCTTTATGTGACATTCTGAGTTTTAGCTGCATTATTTTTATGCTGTCAAGAGAATCCATATTTAAAAGGTCACTGACCTTTGTACCTTCCATGTAAACTGAATTCAGCTCACTTCCTTCTTCATTCGTCTTCACAAAACTTTAATATTGATATTATTGAAAAAATATTTTTTATTTATTATCATTAAGGTTTCTTTGCAGTTTTGAGTTTGATGTAAAAACTGGGATTTTTTTTTTATCTGCATAACCGATAAACTACTCATAAACTTATGAACGCTAATAGAGATACTTTAGAAAATGTTGGAACTGCTTTTTTGATTTATTTACATCTGCTGTCAGATGTGGGCTCGTGCCTAAATGGTTATTAGGAACACCTGTTCAACTTCTTAATGCAATTATCTAAACAACCAATCACATGGAAGTTGCTTCAGTGCATTTAGGGGTGTGGTCCTGGTCAAGACGATCTCCTGAACTCCAAACTGAAGGTCAGAATGGGAAAGAAAGGTGATTTAAGCTATTTTGAGCGCGGCATGGTTGTTGGTGTCAGACGGGCCGGTCTGAGTATTTCACAATCTGCTCAGTTACTGGGATTTTCACCCTCAACCATTTCTAGGGTTTACAAAGAATGGTGTGAAAAAGGAAAAACATCCAGTATGCGGCAGTCCTGTGGGCAAAAATGCCTTGTTGATGCTAGAGGTCAGAGGAGAATGGGCCGACTGATTCAAGCTGATAGAAGAGCAACTTTGACTGAAATAACCAGTCGTTACAACAGAGGAATGCAGCAAAGCATTTGTGAAGTCACAACACGCACAACCTTGAGGCGGATGGGCTACAACAGCAGAAGACCCCACCGGGTACCACTCATCCCCACTACAAATAGGAAAAAGAGGCAACAATTTGCACGAGCTCACCAAAACTGGACAGTTGAAGACTGGAAAATGTTGCCTGGTCTGATGAGTCTCGATTTCTGTTGAGACATTCAAATGGTAGAGTCAAAATTCGGCGTAAACAGAATGAGAGCATGGATCCATCATGCCTTGCTACTGTGCAGGCTGGTTGGTGGTGGAGGTGTAATGGTGTGGGGGATGCTTTCTTGGCACACTTTAGGCCCCTTAGTGCCACTTGGGCACGGTTTAAATGCCACGGTCTACCTGAGCGTTATTTCTGACCATGTCCATCCCTTCATGACCACCATGCCCCCATCCTCTGATGGCTACGTCCAGCAGGATAATGCACCATGTCATAAAGCTCCAGCCGTTTCAAATAGGTTTCTTGAACATGACGATGAGTTCACTGTACTACAACGGCCGCCACAGTCACCAGATCTCAACCCGATAGAGCATCTTTGGGATGTGGTGGAACGGGAGCCTCGTGCCCTGGATGTGCATCCCACACATCTCCATCAACTGCAAGATGCTATCCTATCAGCATGGGCCAACACGTCTACAGGATGTTTTCAGCACCTTGTTGAATCAACGCCACGCAGAATTAAGGCAGTTCTGACGGCGAAAGGGGGTCAAACACCGCATTAGTATGGTGTTCCTAATAATCCTTTAGGTGAGTGTATTAATAACGGGATTTCATGTTACTACAGTAAATGTGTGGTATACTTTCATGACAGAGTCCTACATTCACCTACCTGGTTTTATTTATCTTCAGTGCAAATGTAGGATAATTGGTCTTTAAAACCTAATTCTTTTTTATATTCCACTGAAATACATCAGGGCTTTCTTTCTTTCCAGAGCAGCTTTGTTTATTCTGTCTTTCCCCCTCTGTTTGGCATCACATGAAGACCTATTTTAGGCTGTTTCTACTAACATTCCTGGATCTGAACACAAGCAATACTCTTCCTTAGTGGTATCCAGTCCTGGTTCTCCAGATAACAGTTGGATTTTATTTTTAACCAAAACAAAAACAGGAGATGGCTGGCACTTTGAGATGGTTGCACAATTGCTGCGTGGTTATTATGTGTGGACAGCATAAACAGAGTTAAAAACTTTATATTTCCTGTACTTTTTGACATGGTGGTGGAGTTTCACAAAGCCAACCACAGGAGAAAACCACCTATAATGTGTCTCTGAGAAGCTGAGTCATCAAGCTCTGGCATGACGGATGTGTTGGCTGTGAGGAAGACGGGTCCGTCGTCGGCATTGACTACCCTGCTGGGCTGCTTCTCACCACAAATGTAGATGGATGAATTAGAACTTTGTGTAAACAAAAGTGACCTTTGGAGTGTGTGTTCACAGATTCATGCCTCATTCAATAATAACTTGTTAGTTTATTCAAACGATGTCATGATCTGGGCTGCATGGTGGCACAGTGGTTAGCACTGTTGCCTCGCAGCATGAAGGTTGCAGGTTCGAAACTCGGCTGCGGTCTTTCTGCGTGGAGTTGCGTGTTCTCCCCATGCATGCGTGGGTTTCCTCCGGGTACTCCGGTTTCCCCCGCAGATCACAACATGCCCTATAGGTTATAAATTGTAAGTCGCTTTGGATAAAAGTGTCTAATAAATAAATAAACATAAATAAATAAACATCTTTCAGGCCTAGCAACCCCCACTCAGAGAGATTTAGACTGGAAGGTCAATAGATCATACAGTAACTATGAAAAGCAAGCAGATTCTGTGTTACCAAGTATTAAAGGTGTGGGAAACTCGTTGAATCGATACATTTGCAGTGGTCTCTGCTAAATGCTTTGCAAGCCATACTCAGAGCAAAATAAGCCCAAAAACAATCAACAAGTCTGCTGCAGCAGAGTGGCCCAACACGGCAGGATTTGGAGTCTTATTTCCTGAAATTTGGTCATCTCGCCTTGGATTGGGTAACAGCAACGTGACTCTACCACTGACTTGCAACGCGAATGTTTTATCTCCACAAATAACAAGCCTATAGGGGTTTCTCTGTGGCGCTGCTAATGCTAATGGTTAGCTTCTACTAGTCGAGGCAATCTCTACTGACTCTGAACATTAAACAGCCTTCCCTGTCGTGAGTCAACCGAGTTTCACCGTCTATTTTCTATCAGAAGCTAATGCAGGAGATAGGTGTAGGAGACTGTTTTCATGTTCAGCCTTCATGAAAAACTCACAGTGACAGATTAAAATCAGAAATAATCATTAAAAAGTGGTTCCATACCTTTAAAGCAACACTAAATAAGTTTTCCACTTCTTCCCTCTGCTGGTTGAAAGCAGAATTGCAACTTTCGTAAACAACCCTGCAGCAGCCTGCTGTAGCTTAACAATGAATTAACGCTAACATTAGCTATCTGATACTTAATAAGCCACAAGATAAAAAGATCCACATGGCTAGACAAAATATCATCACTTACAAGTCCAGCAGCAACAAAGCCAGGTCATCATCAGTCTGTGATTATGTAGCCTCGTTAAGCTCCCCCAAATGAGTGTAGGCCATGCCGAATTTCACTCCGGTTTACTTCCAGACTCCGCCATGAGGCCAACAAAAATAGCTAAATTATTCTTCCTGTCCTTTTTATTGATGGTCGGCAAGCTAAAAAAACTACTAGCCTTTATATTAGCTACCAGCCCACTAAACAGCCCTCATTAATGTTCGTACCCGAACCACAAAACGTTTAATTGCGGTTTCTGTCAGCAGAGGGCAGCAGAGTGCTCTCCTCTCCACTGTCGCTGAATGCATGCTTACGAGGATTGCTGTAAATGCACTGATACAAGTCAGTGACTCGATGCGATTTGCTGGGTTCCTTATATAGGAAACTTTTTACTGATTGGCTTAATGAACTGACCCGTAGTGGAATGTTTATTGTCTCAAACGCCTTCAGACGACTCTTGTCCTGATTTGGTGCTACATAAATAAACTTGAATTGAATTGAATTGTCAAACTTGAAGTTGCTCAAGTTAATGACAAGTGCTGAAGAACCACTAAAACCAGTTTGAAAGCAGTAGCTTAAAGTGTTAAAACTCTTTATTTTTAACATGCTCAGTAGTGCCACCTCATCGGATTCTCCTTGCAAACGCGTGGCACACAGGCGTCTTTCAGCGGTGATGACCATTTCTGTTTTATCAGTGTTGAGTCTAATTGCTTTTATTGTCAGTCTGTTAACAGAGTTGCATGAATCACACTTTCAAACACAAAAGCAGAAAACCAAGGAAAAGAAAGAGAATGTTTTCCATGGCTGCATGATGTTTGGTTCAGAACAATCAAGGCTTCTTGAATTACATAATGAGAAAGCAGAGTTGTTTTGAGAGAAAGTGGGCAATCGCACAGCTGTGGGGGAGTGAAATATCCAAGCAGCCTCGAAGCCTTCAGACCAAAACGAGGAGGTGTGCATGTGTGTCTGTGCAAATGTAGGTGTTAAAAAGAGCACAGAAGACAGAGGAAAATGTGGGCTGATGATGCAATCATGAACATTAATCAAGCTGAACAGAAATTGCTTCGTTGGTGGCAGGTAATGGACGCTGCACGTCGGTTTTAACCTTTTCCCCCTGAAGGCACAGGGCAGAATTCTTTAGATGAATTAGATGCTTTCTGGTTAAACAAATCCTTAGAAATTTTAATTATGAATGTGTTTTAAACTCTTTTATTCCCCTGTCATGCATTCATGCAGCAGCCCTCTAAAATAATCTGCCCACAACTTTAAAAATTGTCTGCATTAATAATAGATGAGGGGGTTTCTTTCTACAGCTGCAGGTTCATTTGTTGTTGCAGTACCAGTTGGCCAAGTGCATAATCATTACTACCATAAGGCAGCATCTCATTTATGCCCAAACACTAATTTACGATCTAGTTTAAAGAATAAAACGTTAATCGTCCTGTATAAGGTTCCAGACTAAAGAACATCATGTCAGTAGGGAGAAGTTAGCTGAAAGGATAAACCTAAAGTGATCCAGAGGTCAGTGTCTTAAGACTTTTAAAGTCTGAGTGAAACAAGATGAGTCACCCCCCAGCTGGTCATTAAAATTGATGAAGTCTTTAGCTTTGGAGAGGTGGCTTCACTTCAGGCAGGGATGTCCAAACTTTTCAAGATGAACGGCCAAAATCATGAAGTTGTAACTCCTCACAGGCCACAAAAATATTTTTTTTAAAGTATGCAAACATTATTTTATATTCATGTGTTCTGCTCAAAAAAGGCCTAAAATAGATATGTTAGGAAATACTTAAACATAAAATATTGAAATATCAATCAACCAAAGCTTTATTTATAAAGCGCCTTCCGCAACCCTGTCAGGAAGCCCAAAGCGCTGAACATGGTTCAGTTGAAGGTAAATATATTGAATAAATAAAAAATAAAAGCAATTCAAATTACAAAATAGGTTAAACATTCTGGTACAGGACAAATGTGTAAAGCAATGGATTGAGTGACCCAATGAAAACTGTGAAATAAATTCAACATAAAAGAGGGCCGAATCAAACATGTTCAGGAAACGCCAAGCGGAGGAGGTGTGTTTTTGGGTGACTCTTAAAGACTGGCAGAGATGGAGACAGCCTAACTGAGGGTGGCAACTGGTTCCATAGTGACGGTGCTAGGACTGAGAAAGCCCGGTCCCCGCGAGTACAACACCTAGAACGAGGGACAGCGAGCAGGCCTTGGTCAGAGGAGCGCAGAGCGCGTGATGGGGAGTGTTTGTTCAGGAGTGTGGCTACCCTGGAAGAAATGACAAACATATGAAATATACATAAAATATATGAATCTATATCAACAGCTTCCAGGAGAGACTTAATTCCACAATTCTAAAACTGCTAGCACAAGCCACGCAAAATCCGTCCGAGGGCCGCAAATGCTCCCCAGGCTGCACTTCGGACACACTTGACTTCAGGACACAAGAAAAGTAGGTAATGTGACTGCCCCATAACGACAGATGGGCAATAATCTCTGTTTATTTGATCAAAAATAAAGAAACGTGTTGTATTGAGGTGGCATAGAATATAATGCTAAAATTATGTATTTTTTCTGCATTTATGTGCAAATGATTATGCTTCTTTATAAATGTAAAATGTACAATAATGACCTAAAATATTACTGACCAATATCAACAGATACTTTTTTGCCACAAAAGAATGTGAAATTTATAATTTTATGTCACATTCTTCCTGTTTGATGTTATTTATATTGTACATTTTCTAAATTACAATAAAAGAAAGATGTGAACAATGACTTTAAGCTTTAAACAGGTCAGTAAAACAAACAATCCCACTTCCAATATCTCGAGTGTCTCAACACATGCATCAGTCTTAGGGCCATAGGTTTTTCTGTTCTGTTCTGAGTTTTTGTTCTATTTTCTTACTGTTGAGCATCTAATGTTAACATAAATTTACAAAAATAAATAAATGAACAAACAAATGGCATTTTTGTTTTCTCATTTATGGACTAAAATACAGAAGTGTATCACATTCACTTGGAAATAAATGAAAGGGATTTTTACACATTTTGATAGATAGATAGATAGACAGACAGACAGACATTAATAACTGGCTACAGAAGAGGAACTAAAACGTGTCCCGTTTGTTGAGTTTAATTCACTTTTACTTCATTTTGGGATTCAGATACTAGAAAATACTCTCATTTCCAAACTAGATACAATTATTATTGGTTAAATGGTAAATGGCCTGTATTTGTATAATGCCTTCTTAAGGATCTACAACTCCCAAAGGGGCTTTACAACACAATAAGTCATCCACCCATTCACACGCTGGTGGAGATGAGCTAAAATGCAGCCACAGCTGCCCTGGGGCACACTGAAAGAGGCTAGTTGATTTTATACAGACACATGAAAAATGTGTACCTGTTTATGTGTCAGAAAAACAGAGCTTTTTATTTACATGTTTCCAAGTGAATGCAAAAAGTTTACATACTAAAAAAGTGAATGTTGTGCAGCAGCTTGTTGTACACTATTATTGGGGTGTTGAAGCCCCCCCCCCCCCCCCCAAAGGCCCCTTCTGGGTGCGCCCCTGCTGGCTCAAAATTTTCCCCACCACTAGACGCTCGAAGGCCCCGGGCCACATTTTGGGGACCCCTTAGCCAGCTCGTGCTCCTCTGCTCCTGCCTCGGTGGAAGGAAGGGGGAGGAGCAGGCGGAGGCTCCTCTTCGCTCCCATGTTGGTGTTTGTTGTTTGCGAGGGTGGCAGCACTGTGGACGGGGGAGACGGAGCGCTGTCGGCTGGCCTGCCAGGACCCTTTCGCCGAGAAAAAGCTATAACTTTTTCCGAACACGGTGAAGATTTGTGACAATGACCCGTCGATAGTAGCAAAGGTTCGGCCATATGGCTGTGAGGTCCCGCTCGGCTCGTCTTGTGCGCAGAGACGCGTTTTTCCGATTGACTGCCAGTCTGGAGCTCGTCTGAGAAGGAGCTCCGCGACGTGTGCGCTTTCTCTGGATCTCCCTTCCCCTTTTTTTTTTCTTTCTCCCCCAAAACCAAGTTCTTCCTCGGCGACGAGAAATTTTCTAACTCGTTTGTTCGCCCGTTAACTTCCGAAAATGGTCTTCTTCGCTCTGGCTCGGAACAAACCGGGATAACGACGGGAGCAGGCTACGTGACAACACCCCAGAACCGGCGTTACTTTGCTTCGGTAAGGCTTCAGCGGGCAGAGAGGCGAACGCAGCCGGGATGTGACGCCTCGCTGCCGTACTCGCACTCTGACAAGTGCAGGCTAACCGAAACCATCCTTAAGCTCCATTTGAGTGGGAGAGTTTCACCAAAACATCTTTTTAATTGATTACAATTTTGTTTGAGAGAGATAATCTTTAATTTTATGACGTGTTCAACTTGATATTAACTTAAATTTATCACGTCAACTTGTTAGCAACGTTAGCTTGCTAGCTACACTATATATTTCCTTATCTCGTACTAGCCAAGTTGCTTGCCAACAAACTCGCTAGATTAGCGAAAAAACGCTTTTTATTTTCAAATTGACCCCTTTTACGTTTCATGATAGCACCCTAAAAGCTTAAATTTTTGTAACGTGATTTGATGTGCTTTTAATAACAGGAAGTGCCCTTCCAAACTTTTCTCCACACACTTTCTCTTTAATAGTTGTGCCTTTCTGCTAAACTCAAACCTGTTTCCTCCACAGAAGCTGCTCCCTGTCCCAGGATTTACTCAACTCTGGGATTATTGTATCTACAGTTAATGCATCTGGGGGAGTCTATGAGAGAGTGCGAGTACAGTCAAATAAGCACTCGCAGCTCCACACCAATGGAGACCCCATACAAGAAAAGGACACCAAAAAAGAGGAAATGGGAGGCCTTTCCTGGTCGGAATAAATTTTACTGTGATGGGAGGATTATGATGGCCAAACAGACGGGGGTTTTCTACCTCACCCTTTTCCTCATTCTTGTAACCTGTGGACTGTTTTTCACATTTGAGTAAGTATTATTGAGCTGCTTTTGTGCTCACATCTGTTATTTACTTTTACAAGGGTTCTCATAGGATCAGATGCCAGAGGACAAGTTAAGAAGACACAGATCACTTAGTTATGTCCTTTATCTGGACAGAGTCAGGGAGATGTCAGGGCATACTGGGTGAAGATTAAGTAGAAACATTCCATAAAACATCCCGCTAGTAGAGGCTGTGTATCGGAACGGGCTCTGTTGCTGACGGAGATGATTCTGTGTTTTTTTTTTTTTTGAGAAGGTAAGGGCTTCCTGTCTTAAATTGTTTATGGGTTACACATGCCCTTGTGATGTTTACACTGGTAAATGTCAGCTTTACAAGGACGGACAGTAGTTTTACTAAAACGTCAGCGAGCAAATTTATGGAATGCAAAATAGATTTATGGGCAGTTGAAAATTTGTACCAAGTTAAGTCTCTGCTCATACCGAAAATAGTTTTCGTGTTGATGAAACATTTGTTTCCCATGTTGAAATTGTGCATCAGACGAACCAGACGTTCACATTATCTTTTTCTATAACAACTTGTGAAAAAACACACTAGGTGTTTTTTGCATCACTATCTCATCATTGTGAGTAGGTGCATGAATCAGTGTGAGGATACACACTTGAATGCTAGCATCTTTGGTGTATATCACCATCTATTGTGCATCCATTCTCTGGTCATCAGGCCATCACTTTGTCATCCATCACTTCACAAACCCTAATCTGTGCTAGATAAGAGTCCTGCCCTGTCATGAGGTTTGTCGTTCATTTGGACTGTTTATCAGGGTCAAGTGCACCACAGACAGAGAATGCCTATTAGGCAAAACATGTGCAGCAGTTGATTCCTGAAGAGACCGTTCCATCCCAAACTGATATACCAAGGACAGTTTCATACTCGCGTTCTGGTCTTCGGATGACAAAACAAGCCTGAACTCAATTATCTTGAGACCACGTGACCCCTGTGAGAATAGGAAAGTGTTACTGCGCAGTTAACTTTAAGCTGCATTAGCAAATTTGATAAACGAATTAGCTTAAACATTTTTTCTTGCCTCTTAACATCATTTTAACATCATAAAGCTATAAATATATCGTAGAAATTAAAATAAAACAAAAAAATGAATAAAGTGGGTTTTTATTTTTATTTTTTGCGTTCGTCTAAAAACATCCACCAATAACATGTTTTGGAACGGAAGCAATTATCGGACCATCCGGTTGTCCGTTTTTGACGAATCACTGCACTTCCTTGGGTGCTCCATTCATTATGCACTCGCATATGTTGCAACAGAACACCACAGGTGTGAGAGATTCTCCACTCAGTATCAGAGAAGGAGAAACAGCCGGCTGCTACCACTGCAACTTTAGGACTAACTACCAGAATCCCATAAAGAAAAACATCATTTGAAGTCACAAACAACAAAAGACGTTTGGACCAATAAAACGGCGACTGGAGTTTAGCACTCTGTCGTTTCCTCTGGAAACACGGGTTTTTGGTTCCAGCAGATGCGTTTCAGGGAAGATACCGTAGCGGAGGGGTGAGTGTTTTGTTTGCTTTTAGAACCTAGCCTGTTCTGTAGATTCACTATTGCAGCTTTAGGAGGAAAATAACAACATTCCAAAAAGTTAATATAAAAAAAAATTGAACTGATTTTTCTAATTCATAATGTAGACTAGAAACAAATGCTGTTACCGGCAATAAACACTTTGTACACTTCCTTAAATTTTGGGGTAAAAATAATGATTTTGAGAAGCCATTGACTTAACTGGATGTTTAGCATTGCCTGTGTAGAGTTTGTGAAACTGCAATGCTTTTACTAGCATTTGGGGGAGGAAAAGCTGTGCGTTAACACCTATTCAGTTAATTCTACAGAAGTTCACTCAATTTTTTGAAGGGTCAAGTATTCCCTGTGAGGGACTGGTGACCTGTCCAGGGTCACCAGCCTCCTGCCTGGTGACTGCTGGAGACCGGCACCAGTCCCCGATGACCTTCGCCCTAAGGGTATTGAGCTGGTTCAGTGTTCCACAGCCAGGACAAAAACCACATTGCTCCTCCTGAGGTTTGACTAGCCGACTGACTCTCGTCTACAGGACCCCTGAATAGATTTTACCAGGGAGGCTCAGGAGTGTGGTCCCTCTGTAGTTGGAACACACCCTACCCTTTTTAAATAACACTTACAGCTTATGAAAACATCAAATTCAAAAACTTGGACAATAAGAAATTTGTGAAAAGGTTCAATATTCTAGGCTCAAAGTGTCACACTCTAATCAGCTAATCAGTCCAAAACACCTGCAAATGGTTCCTGAGCCTTTAGATGGTCTCACAATCTAAGCTGAATTACTGAAATAAACGGGCTTTGCACCATATTTTCATTATTTTTGTTTCACCTGTATACTGTTAGCTACTGCTAGTTTCTCTGCTGTATGTATGCCCTGTATGTGAAGTCTCTCAGATTAAACGCATCTATCAGTAGTGACCTCTGGACCACTTCAGCTTTCAATGCACTGTCACCTCAGCAGAGATACAAACATAACCCATGACCAAAGGGCATTCAGCGGAAGCACTGTGGGCTCAGACACCAAACCCTTTAATAAGAAACAGTAAATCAAAGTTTGACTTTCTAAAGCATCTGGCATCCTATGTGCACCCACACACAGGATGCCAGATGCTTCCTGATGATACCTCTCTTCTTGTCCCCCCGGATTGGTTCATTTCCTAAACCCCATGACCTGTCGGTGAATCTGGGCTCTGGGGTTTGTTTTCTGTTTGTTGTGACTAAAGGCGAGTGCTTTACAGGAACATCCTGCAACCGCAACACTGCTCCGCATCTCAGCGTTGTCTGCCACATTCAGCTGTCTGTGCCCCCTGGCTGGCTGAGTCCTCCTGACTGTCCTCTCTGTCCCTCAGCACCACCTATTCTCCCATCAGCTGAAAGGAGACATTTATCAGACAGAATGATGGTCAGCAGGCCCGCGCATTGACTTCTGCTGTCATTAACTGTAATGCATTTCGATTAGTTGTGTTCTCCTAAGCTCTTTCACTTGCTGTCAGCATAATGGAGTGCAGCTCCTCATTCTATTTGTAAAGGAATATCCTGACTTTTAAAGTATATTTTAAATAATCTGTTAAAGGTTTGACGAGCAGTCAGCAGATGTGGAGTGTTTAGACAAGGAGGTGATTATTTTTACTGGGAAGATCTTTGTGCTTGTTTTCTTTGTCTGTCTGAGGGGTGCATGCACAATGAACCCTGTTGGTGTTCTAGAGACTTTGCTCTGTTTATTATTGCATGGCAGTATTACATCAGATGAGTTGCTGTTCCACGTGTTGCTTCGTCTTTTATTCATCTTAAAACTAAAGTGAGGCTGATGTTCCATGTCTGGAGCTAATTCTGAATGAAGAGAAATTAAATCATTTGTCTTTAGTAGCCTTCGTCGTCTTCGTCTTCCTCCGCTTATCCGGGTCGCGGGGGCAGCATCCCAATTAGGGAGCTCCAGGCCGTCCTCTCCCCGGCCTTGTCCACCAGCTCCTCCGGCAGGACCCCAAGGCGTTCCCGGACCAGATTGGAGATGTAACCTCTCCAACGTGTCCTGGGTCGACCCGGGGGCCTTCTGCCGGCAGGACATGCCCGAAACACCTCCCCGGGGAGGCGTCCAGGAGGCATCCTGACCAGATGCCCAAACCACCTCAACTGGCTCCTTTCGATCCGGAGGAGCAGCGGTTCTACTCCGAGTCCCTCCCGAATGTCCGAGCTCCTCACCCTATCTCTAAGGCTGAGCCCGGCCACCCTACGGAGGAAACTCATTTCGGCCGCTTGTATCCGCGATCTCGTTCTTTCGGTCATTACCCAAAGCTCATGACCATAGGTGAGGATTGGGACGTAGATCGACCGGTAAATCGAGAGCCTGGCTTTCTGGCTCAGCTCCCTCTTCCCCACGACAGATCGGCTCAGCGTCCGCATCACTGCAGACGCCGAACCAATCCGCCTGTCGATCTCCCGATCCCTCCTACCCTCACTCGTGAACAAGACCCCGAGATACTTAAACTCCTCCACTTGAGGTAGGACCTCTCCCCCGACCCGGAGGTGGCAAGCCACCCTTTTCCGGTCGAGAACCATGGTCTCAGATTTGGAGGTGCTGATCCTCATCCCAGCCGCTTCACATTCGGCCGCGAACCTACCCAGCAAGAGCTGAAGGTCAGAGCTGGATGAAGCTAGGAGGACCACATCATCCGCAAAAAGCAGAGACGAGATTCTCCTGCCACCAAACTCGACACACTCCACACCACGGCTGCGTCTAGAAATTCTGTCCATAAAAGTGATGAACAGAACCGGTGACAAAGGGCAGCCCTGGCGGAGTCCAACCCTCACTGGGAACAGGTCCGACTTACTACCGGCTATGCGGACCAAACTCACGCTCCTCTGGTAAAGGGACTGAATGGCCCTTAACAGAAAGCCACCCACCCCATACTCCTGGAGCGTCCCCCACAGGGTGCCCCTGGGGACACGGTCATAAGCCTTCTCCAAATCCACAAAGCACATGTGGATTGGTTGGGCAAACTCCCATGCCCCCTCCATCACCCTTGCAAGGGTATAGAGCTGGTCCACAGTTCCACGGCCAGGACGAAAACCACATTGCTCCTCCTCTATCTGAGATTCAACTATCGATCGGACCCTCCTCTCCAGTACCTTGGAGTAGACCTTTCCAGGGAGGCTGAGGAGTGTGATCCCCCTATAGTTGGAACACACCCTCAGGTCACCCTTCTTAAAGATGGGGACCACCACCCCGGTCTGCCACTCCCTAGGAACTGCCCCCGATGACCACGCAATGTTGTAGAGACGTGTCAACCATGACAGCCCTACAACATCCATAGCCTTGAGATACCCAGGACGAACCTCATCCGCCCCCGGGGCTCCGCCGCTGTGTAGTTGTTTGACTACCTCAGCAACTTCTGCCCCCGAGATCGGACAGTCCATCCCCAGGCCTCCCAGCTCTGGTTCCTCCTCGGAATGCGCATTGGTGGGATTGAGGAGCTCCTCAAAGTATTCCTTCCACCGTCCGACTATAGCCTCAGTTGACGTCAGCAGCTCCCCATCCCCACTGTAAACAGTGTGAGCGAGTTGCTGCCTTCCTCTCCTGAGGCGCCGGACAGTTTGCCAGAACCTCTTTGGAGCCGATCGATAGTCTTTCTCCATGGCCTCACCAAACTCCTCCCACGCCCGAGATTTTGCCTCGGCAACTGCCACTGCTGCACCCCGCTTGGCTATCCGGTACCTGTCTGCTGCCTCCGGAGACCCACAGACCAGCCACGCCCTGTAGGCCTCCTTCTTCAGCCTGACGGCTCCCCGAACCTCTGGTGTCCACCAGCGGGTACGGGGGTTGCCACCACGACTGGCACCGGCCACCTTACGACCACAGCTAGCAACAGCCGCCTCGACAATCGCAGAGTGGAACAAGGCCCACTCGGACTCAATGTCCCCCACTGCTCTCGGGACGTGGTCAAAGCTCTGCCGGAGGTGGGAGTTGAAGACCGTCTTGACAGGTTCTTCTGCCAGGCGTTCCCAGCAGACCCTCACTATGCGTTTGGGTCTGCCAGGTCTACGCGGCATGTTCCCTTGCCATCTGATCCAACTCACCACCAGGTGGTGATCAGTTGACAGCTCCGCCCCTCTCTTCACTCGGGTGTCCAAAACATACGGCCGCAGGTCAGATGATACGACTACAAAATCTATCATCGACCTGTGACCTAGGCTGCCCTGGTACCAAGTGTACCGGTGGGCATCCTTATGTTCGAACATGGTGTTCGTTATGGCCAAACTGCGGCTTGCACAGAAGTCCAATAACAAAACACCGCTCGAGTTCAGATTAGGTGGGCCGTTCCTCCCAATCACACCCCTCCAGGTCAAGCTGTCATTGCCCACGTGAGCATTGAAGTCCCCCAGCAGGACAATGGAGTCCCCTGATGGAGCACTATCTAGCACTCGTCCCAGGGACTCCAAAAAGGGTGGGTACTCTGAACTGATATTTGGTCCATAAGCACAAACAACAGTCAGGACCCGTTCCCCGACCCGAAGGCGCAAGGAAGCTACCCTCTTGTCCCCCGGGGTAAACCCCAACACACAGGCAGAGAGTCTCGGGGCTAACAAAAAGCCAACCCCAGCCCTCCGCCTCTCACCCGGAGCAACTCCAGCAAAGTAGAGTGTCCAACCCCTCTCCAGGTCTCGGGTTCCAGAGCCAATGCAATGTGTCGAGGTGAGTCCGACTATATCTAGCCGGTATCGCTCAACCTCTGCCACAAGCTCCGGCTCCTTCCCCGCCAGCGAGGTGACGTTCCATGTCCCAAAAACTAGTTTTCTTGTCCGGGGATTGGACCGCCAAGGCTCCCGCCTTGGTCTGCCACCCGATTCACATTGCACCGGACCCTTCATGTTCCTCCTGCGGGTGGTGGGTCCACAGTTGGACGAGCCCATGTATCCGGTTCGGGCTGGGCCCGGCCGGGCCCCATGGGCGAAAGCCCGGCCACCAGGCGCTCGCTCACGGGCCCCAACCCCAGGCCTGGCTCCAGGGTGGGACCCCGGTAACCCTCCGGGCCGGGTACTCCGACTCTTCGTTTTAACCGTCATGAAAGATCCTTCGAACCGTTCTTTGTCTCACCCTTCACCTAAGACCAATTTGTCATGGGAGGCCCTACCAGGGGCACTAAGTGCCCCAGACAACATAGCTCCTAGGATCATTAGGGCACTCAAACTCCTCCACCACGATAAGGTGACGGTTCAAGGAGGAGGACGGTTCAAGGAGTAGCATTTCTTCAAATCCAGTGAATCTCAGCGGGATGATGGTAGGACCACTGGACACAGTTCAAGGTTCAGTGACCTCTCACAATTACCTTTTTGAAATGTTTAGGTATTTCTTGAAAACGTAATACGTCCTCTTATTATGGATGCACCGATCAGGTTTTTTGCTGCCGATCACCGATACCGATCACGTGGTATGGCCAGAAATTTTCTACAACATTATAATGAGTGCTACAAACTACATAATCTGGGAATAAAGGAAATGCAACCTAATCTAAAATGGTCTGTATTAAGGTTGTCACGGTGTGAAAATTTAACCTCAGTTATTGTGACCAAAATTACCACGGTTTTCGGTATTATCGCGGTATTTTTTTTAAACGTGCTACATTTTCACACAATTAAATAAACCCTGTATGTCCGGAAATATTGTCATCAGTTTGTGTCTAAATTTAGCCTAAAATGTGTTATTTTGTAATTGTTGTTTATTTGTTTACATTTTTTCCCTTTAGTCTTTAAAATACCAATATTTGCCCATAACTTCTTATTTTATGTCTGTTTGATGTCATAATTTTAAAAATATTAGTTCAGATGATACTCAGTACTCAAGTAGCCTTCTAATCAGATACTTTTTTACCCTTACTTGAGTAATAAACCCTATATCAGGAAAATATCGTCCTCGGTTTGTGTCCTTCCAGTGAGCTTTGCAGATGTGGTAAAATGTCATCAGGCAGTAATCATTGTTAAATTCATAATTATTCTCGGAGAGAGACCAACTCTTATCTGCCCCTGGGAGTCCCGTAATGCATAGCGTCATTTCAACATGGCGGTGTCCGCGACACGGTTTATATGCAGGTAGCGGCGCTGCGGCTGCTTTATATAGCGACTCGTTGCATTCTCCCTCAACCCAAATCCTCGGATCACGCATTTTAGCTAAAACGCTAACGTTAGCTTGCCTTGCGTTGACTGTAGAGTTGTGGGTGATGATCACGCAGATGTGTCATGAGATTTGAAGCGGTGCTGCCTTTCACAGACACTTTTTCTGCACATGCTGCAAACAGGATAGCCGTCTTCTATAAACTCCCTCGGCATTCTTCAAATATCTAAAAAATGCCCGTACTTCCGACTTTGTCTTCTTTGAGGGATAATAAATTTCCTCCTGAGCGCTGCCGTCTCCTCCTTTGACCATTATTTCAGCTTTAGCTTCAAGAAAGTTTTGGTTGTAAACAACAAAGCGCGCATGTGCCGCCGGCAACTTCAGCCGATGATACGGTGGCTGGTAAGGGTCACCACGCCAACACCGCAGCCATGGTAAACCCACCAAGATAATATAGTTTTTAAAAAAACAAGACTGTTATTATTATTGTCACCTTTTTTTTCCACCGGGGTTTACCGCTACACTGGTTACCATGACAACCCTACCTGATCGGTCTCCTTTGATCTATTTTGAAAATTCCGGTCAAAACTGATAGGGGCGCTATCGGCCGATTACGATCAAATGCCGATCCTTCGGTGCATCCCTACCTCTTATATCACAATGATTAGCATGAAATACCTGACAACTTAAAGTTAAAATCGCATTAGTCATCATTGCATACTGGTGAAATAACATCTCCGCATTTGACCCATCCTCGTAGGGAGCGGTGAGCTGCAGCACTGGCTGCGCTCTGGAGCCATTTGGTGGTTTAACCCCTCATCCAACCCCTTAAAGCTGAGTGTCAATTTTATGCAACCATCTCCCAGTCCCAGGGTGGACACTCACCACTAGGCCAATGAGAAGGTGGCCTTGTCTTCCAGTGTAATGTTTATTATTCCTTATTTAGATTATTAACATTGTTGTGCAAAACAACATCCTGCTAATATAGCATCATAGCTCAAAACCTCAGTCTTTTCCTGGTGGTTTTGGTATGATTAATTTCTGTAAGATGGAAAGTTGCCTAAACAAAAAGTAGGGACTAAAGTGAGGTCAACACTGAAACTAATCACTGGACACAATGTTTTGGCGAAACAAGTCAATTCTGATGACGATGGGGAGCATCCTGCTTGTGTTATTAGTGTCCTGTTGCAGCAGATATGAACTGGAAAACTGCTAAAACGTTTCTCTCTTTTTGAGGAAACTGGGAGTAATTGTTTTGGGACGGGCATGTGTCCCTATTAACACATTTTTCCATTCTCTTAAGAGTTATGGTCATCTGCTGTGCAATTCATGCATCCTTACTGCATTTCAAGTCACTTGGAAGTTCTTTTAGTTATTTCTTTCTTTGTTATTCTTGACAGCTTTGGAATGTTTAGGAAACAAGTAAATGTTATTAATTATTATCAAAACAAGAAAACGGATCTACTTCACATGGGCACGTTTAAGCCTTTGTCCTTGTATGTGCGTCAAAGAATTAAACATGGATTTTATACTTTATGAAATACAGCAACAGTTTATTTATGATGCCCGTTGGAAACTATGTCTGACTTATAATTTTCTAACCCTAATTGTACCATAAATGTTGCTCTGGAAACAAATGTGACCTTCAAAAACAACCTGTGTCTCACTAATAGTTTTTGGAAAATCTTGTTTACTGCAACATAACAAAAGGGTGGCAGCTGCATAAAACTTCCTGTGTATGAGTCGTGGCTATAAATGTTTTCTTTGAATAATACCACCCAGTTTATGGGAAGTTGTTTATTAGGCTTTTTGTTTGTTGTGTAGAAAATAGGGTCCAAGGAGGAAAATAGAAGTGTTTTCAGGTGTTTATACACAGAGATGAAAAAAAGAATCCCATCAGATCTGTTTAGAGTTCCTGCATAAAACCTTCTTGGAAGCACTGATGTAATGTAGCTGATATGTGGATGGAGGATTTTCTGTGCTGTTAGACAGGTTTGCACTGGGAGTTCTTGCTGCCAAACCTTTGAATGGTGCTAAAAATAAACAAGCCCAAAATTGTAATTACTTAAGCCCACTTAAAACCAAACAAACTAGTTTCCTACCCAGGTTGGATAAACAGAAATATCTTGGCGGTGCCGTTCTTTTAAATTAGGGCTGGGAACCTCAGGGTACCTCACGATACAATACGATTCGCGGTACTATACGATATTATCACGATACGGCGATACTGCACAAATTAGCCTACTATATATATAACTTTTTAACTTTATTTTGTCCTGAAATGATTTAAATACAGTCAGTAAATATCAACTGTTTTTAAATGTCTAACAGTCAGAATCAATGTAAAAGCAAATTTAAGTGCCTTAAGGCTGATTCATGCTTCTCCGCCTGCGTCAGTGCGGAGACACGCAACGCCATTATCCGTCCTTGCATAGGGCCCCAGCAGGCACGCAAGTACGTACGGAGTCGAGCCCACCTTAAACATCCGTCGAACGAGATGGAGAACGCAAGCTTGTGATTGGTCGGGGCACCGCTGTCGTCTACACCGCTGCCATTGCACCCTCAAAAACATAAAGAGAGCCGAGAATAACTAGCGGCAGACACAGAGAAGCTTGAAGAATACCTCGCGAAAAAACTAAAATATGAACGTTAAATTCCCCTGTGACTGGATGAGTGAAAAGATGCGCAGCAAGGGTTTTATTTGTGGACGGAAATGACAGGAAACGTGGGTTTAGAGGTGGTGAGCGCATGAAGAAGTGGAGGAGGATGAGAGACAAATTTGTGTGTTAAAAAGTCTTACAGTAATCCCTCGCTACTTCGCGGTTCATTCATCGCGGATTCGCTGCTTCGCGAATTTTTTCTTTGGAGCATTTTTCAGGGGGAATTCGCAGATTCGCGGTATTTTTCACTGATTCGCGGTATTTTTCTATGCGAAATATCAAGAAATTCTTGTTTTTTTTTTATCAATTTCATCATAAAATGCACTTTTTGTAATAAAACTAAAAAAAAAACAAGTAAAAAATTTTTTTTCTTGAGTTTTACCCACAAAAAGAGAATGTGATCATACGGTAATTCAATAGGGAGCGTGGTTTCACAGACGCGGAAGTGATAGCGTCGGTGAAACGCCGGCTGATCTAGGAAACCCCCGAGCGTTCGAGCGTCAACGAAGTGACACGGAAATGCCGGGCTTTCCAGAAGTAAGTAAGATAACTTCCTATGAGCTGATAGTTCGTTGGATTGATCGGTAGGTTGGAAACTCTGATCATGAATCTGAAGAAACGATGACTGAGTAGTGAGCTGGAAAGGCGACTTCCGTTTATAGCCGCGGTTTGTGACGTAGGTGCGACGTGGAGGGAATCCCCGCGAGGGGCATGCTGGGAGTCCCTACTTCGCGGATTTTCACCTATCGCGGCCGGGTCTGGAACGCATCTACCGCGATAAACGAGGGATTACTGTATATACAAAAAAGCACAATATAAACACACCATCTTGGACCGATACATGACAGGATACCACAGAACAGCGCTCCGCCCTCTGTTGTCCTGGTGGGGAATTGCTTTGCAACACTCCCCAGGAGATGGAGAAGTATGAGGGCAAAACGCTTCTGTCAATCTGTGCGTGTCTGTCCCTTGCGGAGCTGACGGAGAAGCATGAATCAGCCTTTACAGTTACTCTCATACCAAAGCCCATGTGTACAAAAATTTAAGTGCCTTACAGTGATGTAATCTTTGTGCAACGTAGAGCAAGAAAAATATTACTTTCAATAAAAAACAATGTTGTGGTTAAGTGTGTAAAATAAGCTGCAGGCAGATGTTTCTGCTGTAAAGAAACCATAAAAAAACTAGTGTTTCTTTCCGTAGACAGCCACGAGTCTCTCCTTTAGTCCTGGTTTATTTGTACATGGCAGGAATCATTGTCAGTCAAATGTCTGTGGCTTGGTGTGATACATCTGGATTCAAGGATGAGCATCATAAAGCAAAGCCTGCCATTCTCAACAGTGCTGTACAGGCAAAGAGAAATGTATGCGTCAGTTCCACAAGGGAGAGACACACGCATTGACAGATTTCTTCAAGATGTTCTGTGTCAGCCGCTAGACATCTTCAGCTTTCTTTAATATTTTTCAGAGCGCAATAGGGAGCCTAAGTCACGCCCACCTGCTTCTGCACCACTCGGAAGAACGAAAAACTGAATGCAGGTCAACGGGGCAAAAAACGCCATTTTCTGACTCCGCTTGTTTTGTGCCATGGATTTCACATATGATGTCAGTGTATTTTAAAGACACATTTTGATACCAAGAACATGTTTATTTTCGAGCAGGGGAAACGATATTTTAGGTTTTGTGTGAAAATAAGTCCAGGACTACAAATGAATGTCACAAAAGTGATGTCATCGAACCAGACACGGAGAAAACTGAGGGATAAGGGCTGTAAGTTCAGCAAACTTCCCACAGCAGGAGAGAACCACCATAAATCTGGTCATTTGGTAAGTAGCAGCTACTTTAGGGAGAGGAGATTATGTGGTGATGTCACAAATGCAACGTGCCGATTTCTAGGTTGTAGTCATGTTAATTACGAACTTTTACAAACTGATAAATCTTAAAGTACGTGACCGGCATGGTCGAAACACCCATTGTTACTCTTCATTTAAATTGTAGTACAACATGTGATCCAGGGCGTAAGGCAAAGCTGATTAGGAAATAGCGTTTTTAGCCACGTTGACTTGCATTCCTTTTTTCGTTCTTCCGGGCACCCATGGTTTGGAAGTAGACTTAAGGTTGGTTTATGCTTGACGCGTCCGCGAGGTCCGCACGGCTCCGTGCGGAGAAGTTGCGTCATTTTAACAACCACGCCCCTCCACCGCGCCTCCGCACGGCCCAAGATTTCCGCAACGCGCACCTCGGAATATTTCTAACCACACGGACGGACGCGGAAAAACATGGCGGACCGGCAAGAACTAGTATGGCAGAGGTTCGTAAATACAGACATTTGTATGATTCAGCTCTCAGAGATCACCATGATCAACATGTTGTTAATAATTCTTGGAGAGAAATAGCTCGCACTGTCGGAAAAGACGAGGACGCTGTTAAAAATGCTGGAATGGCATGTTGTAAACAGTAATTTCTACTTCTATGGTGTAGTGTTGGATGCATGCCGTAGAGCTCCATGCTGCCCCGTTCAGTTTGGGAGAATATTGGCTCACCGCAGAGACGAGCCGCACAAACCATAAACGCTGCCAGTTGTGAAGCGCGTTCCATCCGCGAGCCGCATCACCGCGCGGAAAGTGAATGCGTCAAGCATAAACCAAGCTTTAGGCCGTGTTCGAGATGAGCCAGTTCTGCACGGATTAGATCACCGGTGATCGGCGAGCAGTGCATGCCGGTTAGATTTGTGTCCGACTTGACGCCGACTCGCTCTGATGTCATGCCGACGTAGGCAACGATAACCTCGTGAGATCAAGGCAGCAGCAGATTTTGGAGCAAGGCACTGCAGTTGCTCTCCACCGGCTGCAAAACCTAGGGCATGACGGGAAACGCCTGGCTCTCACCTGATCTAAGATCTGATTGGTTCATATTTTGATCCAAACATCTGGTGGTAGAACATGAAATTTTAGTTGGTCACATGTATTCTGTAAATCATGTTATGTTGATGATGACAACTATATAGGCCATAAAGAGAAATGTGTTTTGTTTTCTTTTGTCATGTTTCCTATGAGCACACTAAACCTACAGCTGATAACCTTTACTTATTATTACAGTCATGTCTTCATGTACAATATATGATATCCACAAGCACGTGAGGATGTGTTTCAGCAGTGAACGCTAACGCGATATCTTCAGCCATCGTCACCCCCGAGCTACACATGCAGGAAATTGTGTCCGACTTAAACGCCGGCTTTCAGCCACTCCCCCTGCTGCTTCCGTCTGCTCTCGTCTGTTTTCCAGGCGAGGCGCAGTTCAACTCGAACACGGCCTTACTCCCTATGGCAATGTTGTTGATGAAAGGCGTTCGGACTAAAAACAACTTAACAACTGGCTGTCCAATCACTAGCTTGCGTTTTCCTTCTCATTTGACGGATGTATAGAAAAATGGGCTTGACTCTGTTCGTACTGGCGAGCCTGCTGGAGAGCCCTCACAAGGACTGATGTTGGCGCTGCGTGTCTCCGTACCGACGCAGAAGCATAAACTAGGTTTTTAAGATGGATGTACATGGAGATGTTATCAACGTAGCTTCAGTAGAATTAAAAGGGAGCTTTGCCGGGCTGTGCAGGCTAGCTAACAGGCACAGCCTTTTCTGTGAAAGTTTGTAGCGTACATTTGTGAGGTAGTTCTTGCGTGCCACATCGTTTTCATCCAGCTTTGTTCCACCCACAATACTAATCCAAAATGAGCCCAATCTTTAGAACTTGCTGGTGAATCTTTTAACACTTTTCCTTCCCCACTGTGCAACTCCGCAATATTGTCCCTGGTGTTCTTCTCCGCCAGGTGCTTTTAGCTCATTCTTATGAGTAGAGCCCCCTAATGGACATCTGCGGTAGTGGTTTAAAAAACGATTTAGGGTAAAAAGTGTACTGGCACTCACTTGTGAGATGAAATATCGCGATATTTCACCGAATCTGTGTTTTGTCTCACCCTTTTTTTTTTATTACTCAATTCTTCCTTGCAACCAAAAGGAAACACCGAATGCATGAAAGAACCCTCGTTTAATGAATACCCTCGGCACTGATCAGTCGCTCTAAAGACCCTTTAGTTAAAAGGCAGTGAAGCAGGTAAGAGTAGCTTCTCTTTTATATTAGTTTTAAACAATCTGCCTGATGAATGAAGAGTCTTTGCTACATGCTGGGACAAAGAAAGTTTGCTTTTTGAGTTTTGTAAGGCATATAGTTGCGAAACAAGCCTTTGTCCACATAATTCAAACAGTCACGCCCATGTTGTACCAAAATAAAAGCATTCCTTTCAAACCAGTACCATGACTCGGGATTTAGTTTGTTTAATAAAAATTATGCAATGTTTTACCCCTATGAAGATTTCCCTACATTTTGTTGTATGTTCTTTTGTGGTTTGTTTAAAAACAGTACAAATTTGTGTCCGATGTAGTTTTAAATGAAAGTATGTCTTGGTTGCAATTTTTTAAACACTTCACTGATACTTTAGTTTCTCGTAATACTCAAGTATTTGCTCTTTTGTCACGTGACTCCACTTCTCAACTTCCTTTGAAGCCTTTAATCAACCGTGAGCGCTGTTTGTCTAACAGCTCCTCTGACTCTGAGCCACATCCCTCCCTGCTCCAGGGGTAATTGAGTGCATGGCACATGTTGAGACCGATGTTTAACAATGCTCTGTTGACATCTGCATGAGATTTGGAAGGAAATCACAATTTATGTTGCGGTCTGGCAGAAAAATGTACCCGGTTCAAAAGGCGTGACATGTTCAGTTGTTGGAGCAGACGGATGGATTTTCCTCTAGCTTAGAAGTTCAGATTTTGCCCTGGTCTGCCATCGAACACAATCAAAAAGTAATAAGTGCCAAACTGGCAAAGCTTTTGTTTCTGTATAAAGAACGTGATTAATGAGACGATAAATGGAAGGGCTGCAAAGCATGAGACTTCTTTTATGAGATTTTTAGCACATTAATTTTTATCTTTGATGTAGTCAATATATTGTTTTCACTTATCTACAGATTATTTTTCTCAGCAAATCAAAGACAATTAGTTATTTAAGTTGTTTTTAGTCCGAACGCCTGTTGAGTTTAGAAAAACTGGTCATTGGAAAGGATTCAGTAGAAAAACAATATTTTTAAGGCAATTTCTGTCCAAACTGCTCTTTGTGAATACCATCCTGACTGGAGGAACTTAGTAAAATCTCCTTACATTATAAACTGTTCTTGTTTTACTTTTATGTTTTTCATGCAAAGTATGTTTTTTTATTTTTAAAACGGTGGAAAAGCGAAGAGAAGAAACAGGAGTAGAGTGAGGTAACCAAGCTAGGTTCAGGTACACCTACTGTGTTTGCGACTCCCTGGGATGACCATCACTGATCATCTGTGGCAAATAATAAACACGGGTATGGAGCTCTTTTTCTAATTTGGTCCGATCAATCATTCATCTTACTCGTATCCTCATAATCAGATTTAATGCTTGCCCTCCCTTACAGGGGTTAATCCAGTCTTTCTCTCATGGTCAGCGTCAGTTTCAGCATTGTTTTTGGATTGAAAGCAGAAACCTGTTTTTATTTGAAGTCACCCAAATTGTTTGTTGGGATGTTCACGATAGTAATGAATGTCATTGAGTTGTCTCGATCTTCATGAATGCCTGCTTCATTTTATTTTCTTCCTTGGAGGCCTCGGCTCACTCATGTGGCTGTTTCCAGGGTAACCACATTCCCTTTCAAAACTTACCATGTCTGACATTGGACACTCTCCGTTAGGGCCGAACGATCCATCGTTTTTGGACCGAAATTGCAATTTCAAACAGCCCGGTCGCGCGGCCGTCAAAGCTGCGGTTTTATCGGTTTTGACTGATCCAGGATCAGTTGTGTAACTTATTTACATCAGGGTTTTCCCCCTATGTTATGGCGGCAGCAAAAGCCAGCGCGGGGAGGGGGTGTACCGTCCAGAGCCGAGCCCAACTCCACAGCTGACAGAGCTGCATGTTCAGGTTATTTTCCCTTTTTTATGTTTCCGCACACAGGGCTGCAAGAGCCGATAATAATGGCACCGTAGGTGAGCCCGGGACAGAGAGAGAGAGAGAACATAGTTGAGTAGGGGAGAGAGAGACTCCTCTCACATCAGAGCAGGTTCAGGCTGATTTCTAAAGCTTGGTTCTGCCTTGGTAATGCAGGAAAAACTGTGCATTTTTTTGTTATTTAATACATTTAAAAGCTATTTCTACCTACAGATTTCCTCCATGCATTTTTGGACTAGAACATGTTTTTATAAAGCTCCTCTCTAGATAAAGATCACAAGCACAAGTTGCTTCACAAACACATTAAACAATAAAAAAAGATAATATTGGGAGAAAATATGAATAGCTTTAACAGTTTTTATTGTATGATTAAATAGTAAATATTAATGTGAATGATTTGTTGTACTAGATTAGAATCTAGACCATCTTTTCACTTAATCTACAGGATGGCTTGGCAGGCTAATGTTGGACCTTTGCAGAAAATTGTGAATTCGCAGTTTCTGCTAGAAAAATTGTAATTCAATCTTTTCCTAAAATCGTTCAGCCCTTCTCTCCATCTCCATAGCAACGTAGCCTCTGAAGTCTCAGTAAATATAAGATTGGGTACGAAGCAAATGAAGATGTAACTTTGTTGCTGTCTGCAAAGTCTTTGTAAGAAAAGTGGGGCTTTGAAATGGCTTGTGGTCTTCTCTGCTCGTGTTCACAGACGAGTGAAGATTAGTTTTGGTGACAATTTCCTTCTGGTGAAACCTTAACTAGGCAAGTTGTTCTTTGCTGCAGCACATCCACATGTCACAGCTGCAGGAGAGGCGAGTCTAATGTGCACCTGTTCGTCCTTTCTTATGATACGTCTCTTTAGGTGACCCACGATTGCATTTTCGTTATGTGGCTGATGTTTGACTCATGACTCTAGCCTAGAAATCTAGTCAAACTGTAGCAGCAGCAAAAGATATTGCTCTGCAGGCTGGTCCAGCCGTGCTCCGTTGTAGCCTCAGCACGTCAACCATTGGCTTAAGTTTAGGCACAGCCAATCACAGCGCCCTGTGTTTGTAGAGAGCTGTTGCGACCGAGCAAAACTACAATGATGGCAGTGGCTCAGGAACAGCGCTCGTTTGAAACAGCTTTGGCATCGACTTTGATTGATTTTGACTTGGGCTTTTCTGAGACATGAGCAGATAAAGGTGCATCTGCCACGTAGTGATGAATACATCACGTTGTTCATTGTTCTGATTGGTCCTAGTGCTGCCCTACTGTGTGCAGAAACAGCTTAAAAGACATGCGTATATTCCACCCCTTGGACTGAGCTCTGCCTATGCATCGTGGCCAGACTATATATGGGTGGCTTGCCTGGAAAACATGACTCAGATCTGAAATAATAGTAGTTTGTGGCTTATTTTTATTTTTGCAGCCAAGTTACTTCTGTCCGATTTAGCTAAACAACAATGAAGTTTTTGCCATTAAAACTCTGGTAGAGTGCTGATAAATCTGTTTTTAGGTAATAATTTTATATTAAATCAGTTTTTCATCTAGAAAGCTCTTAATATTTTAAACACATTTGCAAAAGCATCAAGTAGAATTAATAGATAAATAATAATGGTAAATGGATAAAATAATATACATTTTTACATTTCAATATACGGAAACTTTTCAATTGAAGTATTTTTCAAATGTTTGACAATCTACAAGCTAATTGGTGTTTAGTGAACTTGTATTTCTACTGCCTCCAGACAAATAATAAAGAACGTCTACATTTGTGAGCTGTAAGACGTCATCTCCATTCAATGGTTCTTGCAGACTTGTCCTCTCACTAAAGCCTTAATGGTCAGAAATCTGCTTGTAATCTCCATTTTTATTTGTTTCCTCTCTGGCAAATAAAGCAAACTAGGTTTTTGAAGTGTTTCCAGCTCATCACACGAGACTTTCTGTGGTAACAACTGGACTCTTAATACACAGCACCATACTGACAGATGTTATGGAATCGGCCAGTGCTAGCTGAGCCTTTCAGGATGTAGATAACTTTGTAGCATGAATCAAATTTATGTTTTAATAGTAACCTGTGTTTAATAACATATGGAAAACATAATTAAAATGGGATGTTTTGGTTTGTAATAAACAGTTGTGAGCTAAAACATCTAGTCTTATTTGGAGGTGGACATGTGCATTTCTTTAAGGTTAAATAATTGCGGTATGGTTTACATTTAAATGTACAACATCGCATTGCATAATAGATCGTACTCCAGAGATCCGACGTAGTGTTACTGTGAAAACCTATAACAATTCAGCTTTTCTCATTTTGCATGTGTCAAAACTGCAGTCAGTCTAAATGCTGAGGTCTGTGTTTAAACTTCACTAACCCCAACTGATGTGAGATCAGTGGCTGTTGGTGCTTTTACTTTGAATTTATAATTTCATGTAAAACAACTTAGAAAAAAGTGTGTTAAGAGTCAAACAGTTGCACTCAAAGGCAGACTGAGGTGAACAAAATTTATATTTGAGCTTGTAAAGATCTTCTGAATTGTAAATGTATCAAACTTTGTAGTACATTTAAATTAAAGAGCAAGTCACCCCCAAATCAACTTTTTTTGCTGATAAACTATGTAAACGAGTGTCTAATCATGCTGCAGACACGTGTAGTCAATAATTTGGCACTTTAGTGCATCTTGGTTAAAATTTTAATTTTCTGCCTAAAACCGTCAGTGTTGTGCCGTTGTCAGGTAAAAACTCTGCACTGTATTTGAATTTAAATCTGCCATCGCTATTAGCTAAGAGGTATGCTATGATGTAAACTGGTACATTATGATGTCACAATGCTGTTGTGAGCCTGTGAGTGTGTGTTTGTTAGCGGCTCCGCCCTCTCGGTTTGCCAGGCAACGGCATTTGTTGCATTTTTCACACATGAAGTGGGGGTGGAGTTAGACTCTGGTAGGGGGTGACTTGCTCTTTAAGCATCAACATACAGGTGCTGGCCAGTAAATTAGAATATCATCAAAAGGTTGAAAATATTTCAGTAATTCCATTCAAAACGTGAAACTTGTACATTATATTCATGCAATGCACACAGACCAATGTATTTCCGATGTTTATTACGTTTAATTTTGATATTTATAGGTGACAACCAATGAAAACATCAAATCTGGTATCTCAGAAAATTAGAATATTCTAAAGGCCAATGAAAAAATGTTTGTTTCTCTAATGTTGGCCAACTGAAAAGAATGAACATGAAAAGAATGTGCATGTATAGCACTCAATACTTAGTTGGGGCTCCTTTTGCCTCAATAACTGCAGTAATGCGGCGTGGCATGGACTCGATCAGTCTGTGGCACTGCTCAGGTGTTATGAGAGCCCAGGTTGCTCTGATAGTCGTCTTCAGCTCCTCTGCATTGTTGGGTCTAGCGTATTGCATCCTCCGCTTCACAATACCCCATAGATTTTCTATGGGGTTAAGGTCAGGCGAGTTTGCTGGCCAATCAAGGACAGGGATACCATGGTCCTTGAACCAGGTGCTGGTGGTTTTGGCACTGTGTGCAGGTGCCAAGTCCTGTTGAAAGGTGAAGTCTGCATCCCCATAAAGTTGGTCAGCAGCAGGAAGCATGAAGTGCTCTAAAACTTCCTGGTAGACGGCTGCATTGACCCTGGACCTCAGGAAACAGAGTGGGCCAACACCGGCAGATGACATGGCACCCCACACCATCACTGACGGTGGAAACTTTACACTGGACCTCATGCAACGTGGATTCTGTGCTTCTCCGCTCTTCCTCCAGACTCTGGGTCCTTGATTTCCAAAGGAAATGCAGAACTTGCTTTCATCAGAAAACATAACTTTGGACCACTCAGCATCAGTCCAGTCCTTTTTGTCCTTGGCCCAGGCGAGACGCTTCTTGCGCTGTTTCTTGTTCAAGAGTGGCTTGACACACGGAATGCGACACCTGAATCCCATGTCTTTCATGAGTCTCCTCGTGGTGGTTCTTGAAGCGCTGACTCCAGCTGCAGTCCACTCTTTGTGGATCTCCCCCACATTTTTGAATGGGTTTGTCGTCACAATTCTCTGCAGGGTGCGGTTATCCCTAGAGCTTGTACACTTTTTTCTACCACATTTTTTCCGTCCCTTCGCCTGTCTGTTAATGTGCTTGGACACAGAGCTCTGCGAACAGCCAGCTTCTTTAGCAATCACCTTTTGTGTCTTGCCCTCCTTGTGCAAGGTGTCAATGATTGTCTTTTGGACAGCTGTTAAGTCAGAAGTCTTCCCCATGATTGTGGTGCCGTCAAAACAAGACTGAGGGACCTTTTAAAGGCCTTTGCAGGTGTTTTGAGTAAATCAGCTGATTAGAGTGGCAGCAGGTGTCTACTATATTCAGCCTTTTCAGAATATTCTAATTTTTTGAGATACCAAATTTGGAGTTTTCATTAGTTGTCACTTATGAATATCAAATTTAAATGTAATGAACATTGGAAATACATTGGTCTGTGTGCATTGCATGAATATAATGTACAAGTTTCACGTTTTGAATGGAATTACTGAAATATTTTCAACCTTTTGATGATATTCTAATTTACTGGCCAGCACCTGTATGTTTGGTTAAGACACACTGGGTCAGGTTTTCAACATCTGAGGGTGTCATGTTCTATATTTCGGTTGAAAATAAATTGTAAGTTGCTGCTCTGCCTTGCGCTATCAAGAGATTTGGTAATTTATAAATAAAGCTAGAACTATCAACTTTCAGACCTCCTGACCTTGAGCAAAGCTTTATCCTGAGAAACGTTTTTGTTTTACAACGTTGTCCTGCCTTTATTTCCCTTCCTGAGGTCCCTGATTTATCAAAGCTCAGTGTCACGTACGTTGTAGTGTGTGGATTTTACAGGTCTTCTACTATTCTGAAAGATTTAGTTTTGTTTTCCTGTGATGTTCGTCTTTTACTTCAGTAAAACATTTTGCTCCTCAGCTTCATATATAACAGCAGGGTGTCCGCGGGGTTTTAAAAAGTATTAAAAAGTGATAAATAAAAATAGTCAAATTTAAGGCCATTAAAAGTGTTAAATTTGGTCTCAGAGGTATTATTTTTTCCAAATTAGGTATTATTTTTTTCAGACTATCAGATGTCGTATTCTGAACATCGACATAGAAATATGTTCCGAATGAAATGTTTTGAACGATTATTAAAAACAAGCCGATTATTTGCTCCTCCCACTTGCGCTGCCTTGAGTTGCAAATGAAGCGCTCCTCCCAGTGTTGCCAAGTTAACTTGGCGACTTTGACGCTATTTCTAACAGCTTCTCAGACCCGCTTCTTGACTTTTTAAATCTTAAAAGTACCTAGCGAACACCTCAGAAACATCTCTGGTAACCCTTAGCTTCTTTCTGGATAACTATCGTCAACATTTCCTGCAGGTTAGCTAAACACTCCGCCTGCACTCCGGACCGTTCTTCAGGACATTATAGGAAAGGGAATGATGTAGTGATGTGTCAGTCGCTAAAGACAGCTCTCGGAGCCGACTCCCTGTTGGATTAACCAGAGTGAGTGACACACACAACGCACCTTGCGACTCCTGAGCCGCTAAAAACGGCTAAATGTGCGCGTGCGGCGTGCTAAACACGTGCAGCTTGCTCCTGATTGCTGTGAGACCGGGTTGGGGGTGGGGGTGCAGCTGTGGTTGGGGCAATTATTACATTAACTGATGGACTTGTAAATAAATAGTTTATAAATAAGGTAGAAATAAGTTCCTCACGCTGATAAATAATAACTAATCTCTCTGAGGACACGGTGCTAGTGCACTCTCCTACAGCACCTTGACACGACTCAATAAATGCTACGCAACATTTAGTGAACATCAATTTGCATGTATTTGTTATAAATGCCACTGTATAATTCTTGCTGTCAGTATTTGCAAGATATTGGTATTTGGGTCTGTACTGGTTAGACTTAAATGAGTTAAACCAAGGTCTATAGCCCTTGGGTCATAAACTGAGCTATAAGTATATTGGTCTTTTTATACTGGAAATCAGGAGTTATTTTAGTGATCATCTTGTTTCTTGTTTATTTTTGCCCTGATTGTTCCCTGAGCAGTTTTGTGAATGAATAAAAAAAAATCTACATAAATTGAAAAATCGTCTTAAATAATCAAGATCTCAATTTCAGTCACAATAATCATGATTATTGTTTTTGCCATAATCGAGCAGCCCTACTTTAGCATATCCGGTCACATAATGATGACGTCATATTCAGTGGTCGTTGTGCATCATTTCAGGCCTCGTGGTCAACTGTCTGAACCGCTGAACCGAAGTGCCTGGCTTATCTTCTAAGTAAAATAAATACGTGCAATACGTTGTCAACATCAGTGAGTCTTTAAGTCTATTCTTTTTGTATGTTATATATGTTAAAATATGTGTAAATAGGTCGCTGATTAACACTTGCAATTTAGTGTTGTGATGGTTTTAAAAAAAATTCTGAAGGTAGTAAAAAAAAGTATTGAAAAGTAGTAAATTTTACTTAAGGATTGCTGTATATACCCTGTAACAACAGATGACTCATGCTGTGCTCGGTTTATTATCCAGACATCCAAATATGTAATGCAGCAACATTACCTATCTATCCTTTCTTCTATTTGACGAGCTGCTCTGAAGTAGATTTCTATGCATTTGTTAATGAAATGAAAGCTCTTGGTTTAGATTTATGTCCACTAGAACAACTGTTATGAGCAGAACCTGGTTTTAAGAAACCCCCCTGATACCATGTAGTCACAACACCTTCATGTGTTGTCTTTGTCCTTGTTGGTGACCAGAAAATTAATTAATAAAATGAAATCACAGAATTCCTTAATGGGATCCAGCAGCCTGTGCCCCATCTCTATGGAACTAAATGGGATTAGTGTTATAGCCACATGCACCTTTGGATGTTAAATGGGATTATGCACATCCATTTAGATGAGATGGCAAATGTTTAAGTGGTTGTAATCAACAGCTTTTCATTAACTAGCAAGTTAAAGGTGACACCATTTCTTGGATTTAAACTTGTGTCTCAGTTGGCATCCTTTATTTATTTTTTGTGTGCTAATTAGGGATACAGTACCACTTTTTTCCAAACTGATACGATACCGAAACTTGAATCCGATTACTCGCCGATTACAGATACAGATACTTCTACCACACAAAAAAATGCAATGAACTGGAATACAGGTTTTATTTTCTTCTCTGCTTTCCAACAGGAAAAGACTGTGAGGCAGATAAAAAATAAAATATATTAATAGAAATGATCACAAAACTAAAATATTAGGTGAACAGAAATGACAAGTTGCAGTGCAGCCACTTTCAGGCAACTGCATTGGTATTGGTTTCTGGTATCGGTTAACAGTATTGGTGCATCCCTAGTGCTAATGTTTAAACTAGAAATGGTTCTGGAGCATGACCGTTTCTTCCTTCAACCTGTGGCTGATAAACCCACACCTTTCCAGCATATTTAATTTGATTCTGGCTTCTACTCATCATTTCTTTTTTATTTATTTATTTTCTTTCTTTTTTTTTTTTTTGTCTTAACAGTTGTCCATTCCTAGCACTGCAGCTGACCCCAATCATCCCCGTCGTAGGAGGTGCGCTATTTCTGTTTGTACTGGGGACTCTATTGAGAACCAGCTTCAGTGACCCTGGGGTGCTACCAAGGGCCACCCCTGATGAAGCAGCTGACCTGGAAAGACAAATAGGTAAGGAAACACTTCCATAAAACAGTTTTTCTTTTAAAAACACCGTGTGGGGATTAAAGTTTTTCATTGATTATTTTCCAGCTTGGGGGATTTTTTAGTTTTTACTTTTTGTATCTTTGCTAATGCTGTTTCTGTTTGGGCTTCACAAAGGGTGCAAATAGAGTTGTATGTTTTGTGTCAAAGAGAAATGTTTACTGTTTTATCACTCCATCCATTCATCTCGTCTGTCCTGTCCCCATAGTGACCTATTGTTCAGGCCTTTAAGTGCTCCTTGACGCATCAGCTAGATGAGGTGTCTAAGGTATACCTGTACAGCCAAAGAAACACCATCTTTAACTCAGCATTTTGGCTGAGGTAAATGATCAGTGCCTCTTTCATCTTTGACCTGATTTTCTGCAGCTTCTTATGAGATTAATGTATTTTTGGTCCTAAATTGATATTTGATACGTACTTTTTCTGAGATGATTCGTGAATCCTTCGCATAAACTGAGTCACCAAGCTGCAGTACATCTTTGAGCTCATCATGACTAAATTGTGTAAATTGTGTCATCACATTTCCTGACAAGTGAAACCCCCGGACAAGTGACTAGTGGTCAGTCCTTTTTTTTTTCTGGAACTGCGCTGCTCTGGGTGGCTGCATGTTGGAGTAGCTCTATTGACTATATGTAAGTTTTGCCTTTTCTTGGGCATTTTTTCTTCTAGTTTCTCAAGAAAAACTATTTTTTGGACACTTTACTTTTCTGTTTCTGGTACTGTGAAGCTTGGAGGATTTTTACAGCTATTTTTTTTAGCTTTTTTCACTTTTTGAGCATTTGTTATGATGCGTAACCATGGCAACAAGCTGGTTTACAATCGGGAGCAGCAGATTAACATTGGAAAGGCTGAAATAATACCTCAACTGAAGCTACAAATCCCAAATGAGCTAAAACGCAAGAAGCGTGGATGCAGAGCGAGGAAGAGGAAATCCAAACGATCTCTTCCATCGATCATAATGGTCAATGTGAGATCATTGGCCAACAAGATGGAGGAACTCCAAGCCCTTTCAAGGACAGCCTTAGTTTCGGCAGTTTCAGAACCGCTGGAGGAGATGATGCAAAGAAGGATTCTCCAGAGAATCAAGAAAATGATGGACAACCCTGAGCATTCTCTTCACAAGACTGTCCGACAACGGAAGAGTGTCTTCAGTCAGAGGCTTCTTCAGTTTCGCTGCAACACTGACCACTACTGGAGATCCTTCCTGCCAACAGCCATTGTAATAATCAACAACTCTTTGATGACTTGATTATTATTATTCTGAGCTACTACAGCAATCAATTTCCCTCTGGGATTAATAAAGTATTTTTGAATTGAATTGTGACCAGTCCTCACTAAGCCCCACCTTCTTTAGTTACTGTTGCTAACTCTGACAAGTCGCAGCTAACAGCACTTTTACAATGAGAGCAGTTGGTGCCGAAACAATTCCTCAAGAGGCTCTTGACAATGTTTGGAAGCAATATATCTTTGTGGGGCCTCTGCATTATGACATGGAAGGCTGTGAAAAAAATTCAACTTCAAACTTTTACGCAGTAAAAGTCAAATTAGAGGCAAGGATCGTCCGATCACAAAGCAAGAGGGAGAAGTCTCATCTAGTGTTAACTGTCTTTGAGAGAAACACCATTGAAAATCAGCTTTGTTCATAACCAGCAGGGTAATGTGTTCAATTCATTTGGTCTCTGTTAATTTAACACTAGCCTGCTAGTTGGCTAGCTTAAAAGCTCATTGCCTGTGATTGATAAGATAATACAAGACCATTATCTTACCTTAGAACAAACGTAGACATCATTGTTCATAGTTGTCTTGTAGACTTAACTGTGTGGTCTGCCACACAGCTTTATGCAACTGAGACATTTGTCCATGTTTAGTTTTCCAATCCACTTGCTATGCCCCAAGCACATCATTTAACAATATTTGTTCTATTAAATAAAAATAAACCACAGAACCACTAAAAACCTGCAGACCCTAATGCTGAGGATGCTAATGTACGGCTGCAAGAACAAGTGTTTATTTTTGGGAATGCTATTGGTTTGTTTTTATTTGGAGGTGGGGCTGAGCAGGACAGAGACACAGGTCAGTACCAAAAAAAGCTAAAAATGCTAAGTAACTAATTTCTAAAAGAAATGCAATAAGAGACAAACACTTTTACAATCGCTCTTTAGAAATGAAAGTTTGAAAAATGAACATGTCTTAGGATAGTGTGCAGGAGACTCTAGAGGGAGATGAAGTAAAAACTGAGAAATGCACTCTGTCATAGTTTGTCAGACATCTTTTGGCTGACAGATTTACAAGAATACTCATCTTTTGTGTAGATGCAGAAATGTTCCTTTGCAGTAATTTAGCAGGGGTTGCCACCATTCATTGTCAGTATAAGACTTGGCTTTCATCTTTTATTTATTCTGATCTGAAACCATCTGAGAGCGGTTTATGACTGGAATCTGGAAGCGTTTTTATGAAACCTATAGCACACTCATCTGATTTTTAACAACTTCCGTGACAGTCGTAGTGAGATAAAGCTTCTTCTCCCTGTTTTCACCAGTCTCCTCTGTCAGAACACATCCAGGGTGTCCGCGGGGTTTTAAAAAGTATTAAAAAGTGATAAATAAAAATAGTCAAATTTAAGGCCATTAAAAGTGTTAAATTTGGTCTCAGAGGTATTATTTTTTCCAAATTAGGTATTATTTTTTCAGACTATCAGATGTTGTATTCTGAACATCGACATAGAAATATATTCCGAATGAAATGTTTTGAACGATTATAAAAATAAAACAAGCCGATTATTTGCTCCTCCCACTTGCGCTGCCCTGAGTTGCACATGAAGCGCTCCTCCACAGTGTTGCCAACCTGGCAACTTTGACGCTATTTCTAACAGCTTCTTAGACCCCCTTCTTGACTTTTTAAATCTTAAAAGTACCTAGCGAACACCTCAGAAACATCTCTGGTAACCCTTAGCTACTTTCTGGATAACTGTCGTTGACGTTTCCTGCAGGTTAGCTAAACACTCCGCCTGCGCTCCGGACCGTTCTTCAGGACATTAGGAAAGGGAATGATGTAGTGATGTGTCAGTCGCTAAAGAAACGGCTCTCGGAGCCGGCTCCTTGTTGGAGTAACCAGAGTGAGTGACACACACACCGCACCTGCGGACTCCTGAGCCGATAAAAACGGCTAAATGTGCGCGTGCGGCGTGCTAAACACACGTGCAGCTTGCCCCTGATTGCTGTGAGACCGGGTTGGGGGGTGGGGGGTGCAGCTGTGGTTGGGACAATTATTACATTAACTGATGGACTTGTAAATAAATAGTTTATAAATAAGGTAGAAATAAGTTCCTCACGCTGATAAATAATGACTAATCTCTCTGAGGACACGGTGCTAGTGCACTCTCCTACAGCACCTTGACAGGACTCAATAAATGTTATGCAACATTTAGTGAACAGCAATTTGCATGTATTTGTTATAAATGCCACTGTATAATTCTTGCTGTCAGTATTTGCAAGATATTGGTATTTGGGTCTGTACTGGTTAGACTTAAATGAGTTAAACCAAGGTCTATAGCCCTTGGGTCATTTGCTATAAGTATATTGGTCTTTTTATACTGGGAATCAGGAGTTATTTTAGTGATCATCTTGTTTCTTGTTTATTTTTGTCCTGATTGTGCCCTGAGCAGTTTTATGACTGAATAAAAACAACAAAAAATCTACATAAATTGAAAAATCATCTTAAATAATCGAGATCTCAATTTCAGTCACAATAATCGTGATTATTGTTTTCGCCATAATCGAGCAGCCCTACTTTAGCATATCCGGTCACATAATGATGACGTCATATTCAGTGGTCGTTGTGCATCATTTCAGGCCTCGTGGTCAACTGTCTGAACCGCTGAACAGAAGTGCCTGGCTTATTTTCTAAGTAAAATAAATATGTGCAATACATTGTCAGCATCAGTGAGTCTCTAAGTCTATTCTTTTTGTATGTTATATATGTTAAAATATGTGTAAATAGGTCGCTGATTAACCCTTTTTAATTTAGTGTTGTGATGGTTTTAAAAAAATTCTGAAGGTAGTAAAAAAAAGTATTAAAAAGTAGTAAATTTTACTTAAGGATTGCTGTATATACCCTGACATCATTTTCTCCCCTTTGCTGTCATTCTATTTCAGCATCCGCTCTTCTGATTTCTGGACGAATATAATTTGTTCAGTTGTTTCGTCACGATGCATTCGACAGTGCTTTTGAAATTTCTGCCAGGCCAATTTCAAGAAGTGCCCAGTTGCCTGGTAGCTGAATGAATTATCGCCACGTAACTCAGAACTTAGCCTTCTACATCCTATTTTTAAAGCCTCTTTTAAACTGTTGGTCATTTTTGTTTGGAATGTGAGTCTTCTACAGGTCCTTCTCAGTTCATTATTGTCTGTAACGCACTGATAAACATTAGACTTTCATATATATTTGATTCATTACACACAACTGAAGTAGTGCAAGCCTTTTATTGTTTCTAATATTGATGATTTTGGCATACAACTCATGAAAACCCAAAATTCCTATCTCTAAAAATTAGCATATTTCATCCAACCAATAAAAGAAAAGTGTAATTAATACAAAAAAAGTCAACCTTTTAATAATTATGTTCAGTTATGCACTCAATACTTGGTCAGGAATCCTTTTGCAGAAATGACTGCTTCAATGCGGTGTGGCATGGAGGCAATCAGCCTGTGGCACTGCTGAGGTGTTATGGAGGCCCAGGATGCTTCGATAGCGGCCTTAAGCTCATCCAGAGTGTTGGGTCTTGCGTCTCTCAACTTTCTCTTCACAATATCCCACAGATTCTCTACGGGGTTCAGGTCAGGAGAGTTGGCAGGCCAACTGAGCTCAGTAATACCATGGTCAGTAAACCATTTACCTGTGGTTTTGGCACTGTGAGCAGGTGCCAGGTCGTGCTGAAAAATGAAATCTTCATCTCCATAAAGCTTTTCAGCAGATGGAAGCATGAAGTGCTCCAAAATCTCCTGATGGCTAGCTGCATCGACCCTGCCCTTGATAAAACACAGTGGACTAGGGATGGGTACAGTACCTTTGACATTTGAATCGATCCGGTACTAATTCCCGGTACCTACGAATCGATACCGGTACTTAACGGTACCAATTTTCGATACTTTTGAGTGTTTATTATTTTAATTCTCTTTTATAATTAAATATATATTTTTCTCAATATAGAACAATATTTGATAAATATCATGATAAATAACATACAACTGTTTGTATTTTAACATCGTCCTTGTAGTTTTATAAGCTGATAATTAAACTGAAGCAAACATCTTTACTGTGAACTAAATTTACTGTGTATCTTCATTCCTTTTGCCGTCTTTTTTCATTTGATTTTTCCTACTGGGAAGTTAGAATTTCCGAGGAGAAAGCGAACGCACCATTAGCTGATAACAACGGTGGCAATGGAAGCTAACATATCAAGCTAATTTTATCTTTTAACAGTTTATTTAACTGGTGGAGGAGATTAAAACGATGGTGCCTCACACTTAGATCGTTGTCGCTGGTTTCATCTTCACCCAATCACACGTCGCATTTAGTAAAGTGAAGCCAAACTTTGGAGCGCGTTCATGTTCTAGTCGGAAATTCGGGGTTCCGAGGAGAAAGCGAACGCACCATTAGCGAAACGGAAGCTAACATATCAAGCTAACGTTATCTTAAACATTTAATTTACCTAACAGAGCAGATTAAGATGAGGATGTCTCACTTAGATCGTTGTCTGTCGCTGGTTTCATCATCACCCAGTTACCCATCACATTTAGTTAAGTGGACCCAAGCTTTAGCGTGCATTCTTTCTACCATGCTGCTCTGTTTACAACTGGCTCGCAGCGACTGACGACATAACGCCCTTGCGCATGCGCAGCTGTCTTTGCAAGTTCTCGTTATGAAGGACGGGTACCGAAACGAGGCACCGTTTGAATCGACGTGAATCGGTGCTCGGTCGGTACTATGGAATTTGGTCGGTACCTTAAAAAGTACCAAATTCGGTACCCGTCCCTACAGTGGACCAACACCAGCAGCTGACATGGCACCCCAGACCATCACTGACTGTGGGTACTTGACACTGGACTTCAGGCATTTTGGCATTTCCCTCTGCCCAGTCTTCCTCCAGACTCTGGCACCTTGATTTCCGAATGACATGCAAAATTTGCTTTCATCCTAAAAAAGTACTTTGGACCACTGATCCTGTGCTGCTTCTTTGCAGCCCAGGTCAGGCGCTTCTGCCGCTGTTTCTGGTTCAAAAGTGGCTTGACCTGGGGAATGCAACTCCTGTAGCCCATTTCCTGCACACGCCTGTACACGGTGGCTCTGGATGTTTCTACTCCAGACTCAGTCCACTGCTTCCGCAGGTCCCCCAAGGTCTGGAATTGGTCCTTCTCCACAATCTTCCTCAGGGTCCGGTCACCTCTTCTCGTTGTGCAGCGTTTTCTGCCACACTTTTTCCTTCCCACAGACTTCCCTCTGAGGTGCCTTGATACAGCACTCTGGGAACAGCCTATTCGTTCAGAAATTTCTTTCTGTGTCTCACCCTCTTGTTGAGGGTGTCAATGATGGCCTTCTGGACAGCAGTCAGGTCGGCAGTCTTACCCATGATTGCGGTTTTGAGTAATAAACCAGGCTGGGAGTGTTTAGCCTCAGGAATCTTTTGCAGGTGTTTAGAGTTAGCTGATTCAGATGATTAGGTTAATAGCTCATTTAGAGAACCTTTTCATGATATGCTAATTTTTTGAGGTAGGAATTTTGGGTTATCATGAGCTGTATGCCAAAATCATCAATATTAGAAACAATAAAAGGCTTGAACTACTTCAGTTGTGTGTAATGAATCTAATATATATGAAAGTCTAATTTTATCAGTACATTACAGAAAATAATGAACCTTATCACAATATGCTAATTTTTTGAGAAGGACCTGTGCTTTCCAGCCTTTACTTTTTCCCTGTGCTTCAGGTCATTAGAGCCTCATTAAACAACTCTGGACTGGCTTAATTAATCTCATTAGGAGACTTGTAAGCCTTAAGAGGAAAGGTAGAGTACAGAAAACCAGAAGCAGCAGACTGAGGCGGCGTCGAGTGAAAGCACCATGTTGGAATGGACTTTTTGAGATGATAAACAAATTAAGGCTTAAAAACATAGTGATGACCCAAATACCAGCCCAGCCCTCAAAATAAATACTTTTTGCCTTTTAAAACACTTGATCACTTGTTTCCTGTGATTTTTCTGTTTAGATGATAGTTGTCATGGTGTTAATGGTTTTCTATGAACTGTTAAATCACATTATTCAACATAAACTCAAAGGTATTACATCTTAAAAGTAGGACTTCACAGACATAAAAAACAAATGTTGAGCAAATAATAATCAATAAATAACTAAAATGTAAGACATTTTTAAGTCTGAGTAATAATAATTAAAATTTACCTTAATGAGTGACTTTGGTACACATTTGAGAGTTTTGATTACATCTTTATGTGAAAATCGGGTTCCCATTTGCATCGGTCAATAATTGCACCCTTATTATTAATGAGCACATTCAGCCGTTGAAGCCACCCGAAAACGTTTTCTGTTTCACCAACAGCTTCATAAATATTTGACAATGTTTTCAAAGCAAAGTGCTACAAGGCTCAAGTTGAACAGACACCTTATCGATCTGTTGACAAAGCAAAGAAATCTGAACAGGATGAGACATTTGGGTCTCTCATGTTCCATATCCCAGAAGAGAAAGCTGATAGCTACACTTTTGCTGTCGTTTTGTGAGCAGCTACTCCTGGTGTCTGCCAAATGCTTTCAGCTTCGAGTTGGGCCGTGTGGCCTGAAATATAGTCTGCCTCAAACAAAATCAAATGTGGCATGTTTGCACGGTAAGAGTGTTTGATAAATCTGTGACCCCATAATGCAATGCGGGTGTCATCCTCATTCTGTCTTGTCAATTATTTTTAATGTAGCACAGAAACACCAGTAGAGTGCAACTATAGCAGAGGTTTGGTAGAATGTTGTTTAGCTCCAACTGCGTTCAAATCAAAAGTTGATTTTTCTTTGCTGTTGTTGCATTTGGTGTCGTCTGGTTGTCGAGTGCATCAGGACTGGTGACCTCTAAGAAACCTTTACCCAAGATTCAGTAAGTGTTTGGATTCCATTAAACATTTAAGAAAACAGCCGATTACCACAGAGACCAGCTGAAGCCGTACTCTAAGAAGAAAGCTGTTTTAATTGCATTAGAAACAGCTTTTGCTGAATATTGACCATTTCTGATCACCTGCTGAGTTTCTGGTGCATCTCTAAAAATGTATCTACAGAAATTGGTAAATTATCCTTGTAATTCATATTAATTTATTATAAAGGAACTCTGTCAGACTCTAACTCCAAGGGTCACATTGAGGTTCTCTACACGGAAATGAAAAGTTAGTTTGCTTTTTCACCCATCCAAAGACTTTTATTACTTCCACGTTTCTCAAAACTAAGGTCAACTGAAGTGCCTGAAAGTGCCTTTTCCCACAGCTGTCGTGTTTTCATTTGTCTTGCTCAGGACCTAGAACAAATTGTTCATTGTTTAATATAAATATGACCTTGTTTGGGTTAAGATAGGGGCTGCACAGTGGTTAGCGCTGTTGCCTTGCTGCAAGAAGGTCCTGGTTTCAAATCCTGGCCTAGGGTCTTTCTGCAAGAAGTTTGCATGTTCTTCCTGTGAGTGGGTTCCCTCTGGATACTCCAGCTTCCTCCCACAGTCCAAAAGCATGACATTTAGGTTGATTGGCCTCTCTGAATTGTCCTTAGGTGTGAGTGTGTGTGGATGTTTGTTTGTCCTGTATGTTTCTGTGTTGCCCTGTGATGGACTGGCAACCTGTCCAGGGTGTACCCCGCCTGTTTGCCCAAAGACTGCTGGAGATAGGCATCAGCCCACTGCAACCCAAGCGGGTTAAAAAATGGATGGATGGGTTAAGATGGGCAGGAAATTGTGTTCATGCCCTTCATATTGGACTGTATCTGTACATTTTTAGTGTCCCTTAATTGTCAGGTGATTTCCTTTAACATGAAACTAGTTCTGGTTATTGATTCAAATTTCAAAATCAATTTGATTTTGAATTTCAGTATTTACAATCCATTATCTCGATTAAAACCAATCTGATCTGACATTGGTTTGGTCTTTTATTGCTGTTACCTTAGTTACATGTATGCATGGCTATGTGACATTCAATAACAAATAAGAGTAAATTTGGTAGTTTAAGATGGCTGTAAGGACCAATCCCACTCCCAGTATATTGGCATAGTTGCTTTTTCACAAACGTGCTGTCAGGCAGAGTTACCGAACAGATCCAGGAGAACCACCAGAGGTGGCAATACCTGCATCAGTGGACTTCTATTGGAACACCAACCATTATTAAAAGTAGGACGTTAATAATCCAACCAAAAGCTTTGGCTGTTTAATACAAATGCTATTTTATTATAATCAACTATATAATAAAGACATTCTTATCCGGTGGAATTCTGATGTCATGCAAATAAGGAATTGATTTTTGGACGTATGGATCGATCTTTATGGATTTTTATGAGAAAAGAATCAAATCGCTTGTTTTCAGCACAGCATTACATGAAACAATATTCATTTATATAAAATGGACAAAAACCAGCCTTGATTGGTCAAGTGGAAACCATCAAAAATTGTTATATATATAAATTTCCCCGGCGCCTTATAAGCTTGGCGACCCGCCCCCCAAATTCCACTACCTCTGCTCCGGTCCGCCCCCGCCTTCCGCAGCCGCTCGCTTCTGAACTCAATTTTTACTGCTACCCGCTCTACAACGGCTCCGCTCCGGTGCGGAGACCTGAGGTGGGCAAACAGGCATGCGCGGGATTTTCGAGATCTTGCGATACAGTCCGAGCAATAAACGCGGAAGTTAGATCCAAACACCCGTTGTGTGGGAGAAGCATCGGCATGAACTGTTTAATCTGCCCATCATTTGTGTTGAGAGATCAGCAGTGTTTGGATCATCAAAGTGTGACTACTTTGATAGCGGAAACTGTATTTATGGCTTATTTTTGTGCATTTAAACTTCAGCCGCCACTGATAGTTGTTAAAAGTTGTTAAACCTGTGCATATGAAACAAAAAACACATTTTGTTTATCGATTTATTGTGAAAAACGGAAGTTGTGCTTGCTCCTTTTCCTGCTGGGCGGTTGTGATTTCTGTCCATTTACTGCGGAGGTGCTCCAGCATCCGGCAAAAATAGGATCGATTCTATTTTTGCCGGACGCCGGAACAGAGGGCGGCGCACGGCGCCGCACTGCCGGAGCACGACCGCAGTAGTGGAATTGCTCTGATTGACTAGAACGGGACCGATTTTGCTCCGGCGTTCGTGTCGGAGCGGAGCACAGCGGAGCGGAGGTAGTGGAATTTGGGGGTAAGCGTCATGCCCCGACCCCCCTTCCCGCCCCTACCGTGTCCGCTGACACGAACGTCGCAACGAAACTATAGCCCTCCATCAGCTGATACTGGTGAGAAACGGCAGCGGAACGTGTGCAACCCTCCCACCCCCGCTCTCACGGAGGAGCGCTGCGGGATGGAGCGCGTGACACCCCCACCCCGGCCAGGCCTAACTCATTTTCTGGGGGAAACCCTGTATCCCACTTATATTTAGTTAAAAAACAAAACACTACATCATGCCAGTCTTTTTTTTTTTTAATTTATTTTTTTGCTTATGAATGTTATAATTATGAGAATCTTAATTAATTTAAAAAAAACGATAAAAGGCTATGCGATTTTCTGAATTTAACATGTAAAAATGCCTAAAGCTCTCTGCTGGGAGCATCTGTGGTACTTCTTGGAGCTCCACTTAAATACTGACTATTACACCAATAAATGCTACTGCTCACAATCACCGTGTACAGATTTAATCACCATAAATAAATCCCCAAACTCGATTGTGACTTACCCTTGACCGCCAACTCTAGATATTAAATTAGAGAAGTAAATCACGACACTGATTTGTTCTACAGATAACCTTGCACTGGCTGGACTTTTCAGTAACACCGTTTTCCTTTTGAATGACAGTAAAGTGTTTTGTCTTTGACATAGTGCGCTATCTGTGCTGTTGAGCGACCAATCATGATTTATAATTTATGTTGATACTGTGTCACTTTCCTCTTTTCCCTGCTCAGTGTTGCCATCCACAGTAGTCCACATTAATGTTTAACCTTCCAACTGTTTAGTGTACAGGCAGTGGAAAAAGGATCTGTTACAGAGGCTCTAACGTTTAAATTGTACGTGTGTAAATGTCACACTCTAACAATGACGGACTGCTTGGATATCAGGATCAGATGGTAAAAATATTTTACAACTACTGAAGCAAGTATCGGATTCTTCCGCTAACATAGGTGTGACGTCTACTTGCAAAAACTTCAGGCGTGAAGAGAAAGCAGCAGAATTTTCTGTTGTTTCTCCCCTCTGCTGGATTTGCAGTGTTGGAGACACAAGAGGGATTAAAAGAATATTGTGGAGGGCAGAGCAGTTGGGGACAGCCTCAGAAGGATGCAAAGAAATAGAGTTGTTGCCGTTCAGCTGTTTTACTGGAAAACATTAGAGAGAAGAAAAGTGGACAGACTTGCTCTACGGTAATTGAACCGGCCTTGACCAAAGCTAAGAGCTGTTGCTTTCGTACTCCCCTCATCATTTATGCACTATTTACCGCTTGCATACACACATCTTCTAAGTTAATTTGGTGCATTTCTTGGAACTGAGTTATGTATGAAGTTTACAGGTATTATATTATATAAAATATTCAGTGGTATTTATTATAAAATTAGAACAGCTTGTTCCAACCGTGTGTTAAGGATGAATAAGCAGATGAGAAACGATTCCTGTTTGGTATTTATTATTAATGCTGCCTTTTAAATACAGTGTGGGCACATCAGTGATTACAGGATGCTCTGCAGCAAGGCAACGGAAAAGCATATTAGCACTGCCAACAGTAATCACAAATCCTCCCAGTAAAGCAATGAATTGTTTGATACAGTTTAAATATTCATGATTTACTTGGAAGCTTTAAGTTTATTCCAACTAATAAACAACGTATATTTTTATAGTCAAGAAATCTTAGTGTTAGAATTAAATGTTAAAAGGATGGAGACAGGTTAAAGCATTGGTAGCTTCTTTTTTCCATTATGGGCTTTGAAATGAGAAGTAATGCGTAATGTGGCAATTATTTCATAGAATGGTCACAGGCCCATATTTGGGGCTTTGATTGGATTTGGTTGACCAACGATAGCCTGTGAAGCTCAGTGAGTGCTAGAGCGACACGTGTCCTTTTTGGTTGCTCAGACACCAGACGGTCCACCACATTCTGAACCATCTGTAGACTAGAGGTTTCACTGCAAGTGTGGAAATGTTGAGGTGAGAGATTACCACGGCCTGTACCCACAGTTGGGTGGAAAACTGAGTGGATGTAGTATAAAGAGTGATGCAACATTGTCAAAAGACTCTGGTCACTGGTGACGCCCAAGTTTCTCACAAGCTGAATGGGAAAAATAAAGCCAGACATTATTTACTGAATCAAATAGAAATGCGTGGGCCAGTTAGTATATTCATCTTGGTTGTGGCAATATGTTAGACAAGCTGAATGCATATTTAGCTGTAGGTCGACTGTGATTTTTCATGGCTGCTTTCTCGCTGAAGTCAAACATGGAAATTCCTTTCATTGGATTTTTACCGCCAAAGGGGCTTTTTTCTTAAGCTAAACTCTCCTGAGACTCACAAGAAAAACATTAGTCAAGTCTAGAGACATTTAATTCAATTAAATGTTTTTTCCCTAATGGAAAAGGAGAGAAAAAACATGCAGATGATGGCTAAATTGATTTTGATTTACGGTAGATGTAAACAAAACAATGGCTGAGGTGTTGTGTATACCCGCCTCCCAGCAACAGCTTTGAGCCTCACTCATAAGCTGTGGTAATATTAATATATAAACCATAAAAATGTTCTTGGACCCCTACAGTTTCCCTTTTATACCACCTTGAACAGTTTGGCTGACTCTGAACCTCGATAGATGTTGGTGTGTGAGGTTTGACTTATACACAAGTGCTGTTACATCACTCTGCATCCTACCTTGGCCTTGTTTTATTTTTTAGCTCTCAGCTCTTGGACCTGGACCGTCTCTCTGGGGAATCTCCCTGTAGACTCAGATGTAAGGCTAAACGTTGACTGCCAGAACTGCTAAGTGAACAAATGGCTTTCTAGAGCAGAAAAGCTACTTAAACACCCCCGCTTTCACACCACTTTAGTGCAGGCATCTGTGATTCAGTGTGGTGAATAAGGATGGTCTCCGAGTGTGCGTACGTTGCGATCGCAGTTTTTTTAAAGGCTGTTTTGGGTTTCAGGTTTGACTTTAATGGGAAAAATCGAAATTATAATTATTATTACTTTAAGTTTTCAACATTATTAGAAAACCTTTATCTAATATGTGAGTAGAAAATCTGAGTCTCTGTTTATCCATTTATATAAAATGGACAAAAACCAGCCTTGATTGGCCAAGTGGAAACCATCAAAAATTCAAATTACATCTTTCAAAACAGAAAAATAAAGCTACAAACCAACCATGCTCTCCTCCCGAGCTGCCAGAAACAACTGTCTTCATAATGGGACCCGTTTAAGTCAGCGTGCATCTTTTCCTACCTGTCGGAATGGGTTTGAGATTTTAGAGACAGCAGGAAACTTTGCTCAGTCAGATATTCAGGTAAAAATGATTAGGGATCCCGATTTAAGAAAAGCACCAACGTTCGTCCAGCGTGTGAACAGAAATACTCTTTCATTATGATTTTTGTTGCTAGATTCAGTCACATCTTTGCTAATAACTCAAGGATTGTTTAATCGGTTTGAAGAAAACTGGAAAATCGTGAATTCACGGACAGTTATGCTCTGTTTTCCTGTTTTAGCCAACCGTCGTGACTCGACACCAACTAGAAAAAGAGCTATTTTAGACTTCATAACATGACCTGTTTATGTCGGCGTGCATCTTTTCCTACCTGCTAGCGTAGGCTTGAGACTCTAGAAACACCTGAGTCAGAGGCATTTAGCATAATAACCTAAACAATCACGCTTCTCTTGGTAAGTACAGTGAACACCCAATCGGCTGCCAAATTGCTCTCCACTCGTTTGTCGACCTCCTCGGTGTAACGCGCTGAAGGAGAGCGTCCGAGTGAGTACGGAGGAGAGAGTTGTAGACATTGATCACAATAGGTATAAATTCAATAGATCAGAGTTCTCTGGCTGCATTTTCTCTGCTCTCTTGTAGAAATGTCAAACCCACACATGCCTAGCAGTCCCCCCCACCCCACGCTCACACACACACACACACATACACACACTCTCTCGGAAGGTAATGATACAGTCTTCTACGAGATCTCAAAATGGTCTTCCTACACTGTTTCCTTCTCTCCGTGTGTGAAAGTGCTCTGAGCAAGAACAGCAATAATAGAAAACAGGCTCTGCCTTTTATCCTATAAAAATCACTATCGCTGCTCTCATCCTCACCATTTAGCCCGTCGTTACTGCCTCCCTGTTCCACCATTAAAACATTGAGAGCAGCTTGGCACCACTTTTCTTTTTCCTTTCTCGATTTATTTTTGGGATCTGGTGTTAGCCGCATTTTAAATTCCGCAATTGTTTAAATATTAGATAAGCTTCACTGGCGTTTTAGTGCTTCTGAATTGGAAAATCACTTGAGTCTGCTCATTGAAGCCATTTTTTTTACAAAGCTAACGGTTTTAGCAACACATACCTAATGGATTTTGAGTTCAGCACGGATATTTTTTTCCAGCTTGTGAATTCGGAGCTGAAATACGACCGCGTTAGGATTTGTGTCTGGTTTCACTTAAATGAGATTGTTTCCTCTGCTTGTTCTTCCCTAGATGTGGCCAACGGCAGCACGGGCTATAGGCCTCCCCCCCGGACCAAGGAGATCCTCATCAACGGCCAGACAGTCAAGCTCAAGTACTGCTTCACCTGCAAGATCTTCAGACCACCACGTGCCTCCCACTGCAGCCTCTGTGACAACTGTGTGGGTGGGTTCTCGTATTTTCTGGATATTAGCTGGATTTTTGAGATGTATGCAAACACCCCGTCTGTCCATCAGTTTAGAGGATTTTAATAGGAGACCCATCTGGATTTGATGAGCAGTCTAGCAGCAACATAATTGTTGGAGGTTGTTCTGAAGCTGCCCAGCTCTCCTCTTAGTGGACTCTCCGGTTTACACTGGTTTAAAGTGTTTGTGATGACTCAAGCCAGACTAAATATCTAAATTATGATGCATGCATGCTGGGAGTTTTTAGTGCATGCCATAAGCTTTGGATAGTTGAACATCAACAACATTATTTACCTAAAATAAAGAGCCCAGCAGTTCCTACACTTTCTGTTAGGGATGTCCTGTTCTTATATCTATATCGGCCCAAAAACACTATCAGATTATATCGGACTGCATCAAAAATCTCCGATATCAGCAGTCTGTTAAGGTTCACGTTTTTGCAACCAATGGTTAACAAAAAAATTGTCTTTTATTTTTTTCATACTTACTGTTATAGGCTCTTGTTCTCTGATTGAGCAATATCACTTGATCAAGCCTTTCATAGAGTCCACACTACGAAATACATAAAAGTGTGTCTAATTTGTGCTGATATCGTATCTGATTGATATCAATATCGGTCAATAGTGAAGGCTGCAATATCGTTATCGTATCGGAAGTCAAAAAGTTGTATCGGGACATCCCTACTTTCTATGATGGCTACAGAGGCACCACTGAGAGCTTCCTGGCCAGCTGCATCACAGCCTGGTGTGGAAGCTGCTGCGCCTCCCACCGCAGAGCTCTTCAGAGAATTGCGCAGACTGCTGAATGCATAATAGGCAGTAGCATGTACACCTCCCGCTGCATCCGTGAGGCCATCAGCTTTGTGGAGGACCCCCACCACCCCTGCCATGAACAGTTGACCCCCCCTTCCATCTAGTAGAGGTTTTGGCAGCATCAGGAGCAGATCTCCTCGGCTCTGCAGTAGCTTTCCCATGTAGCCTGGCTCCTGAGCACCATGCTGCCCCCTCCACACAGAACTGACTATACCACACTCTGCTCTACACACAACCCCCATAACGCTTCCTCCCTGTAGTATTTTATGGTGTTTTATTTTTAGGTGAAGCGCTTCTCAAAAAGTGTTTGGTTGGCGGCCCCCGGCCACTTGGTGCCCTACACACATTACATGATGCATGTGGGCGGAGCACCAGCACTGATGATCTGAATCGTCTTTGATTTTAGACGGCAGTCAGAGATGACCCTTCATGGTAGAAGCTAACGATGGTTTTGTAGAGTAGCTACATGCTGGTATGATAAGCTGCAATTTACACAGATTTCTCATTAGTCGATTAATCGCCACAATAATTACCGGTAGTCAGAATAGTCACTGGTGGCAGCCCTACTGATGTGTATAGGGAATGGGATGACCATAAAGCTTTACCTGCTTCTTTGTAGGGAGAAAACACCAACTTCTCGGGGAGAGATGGTTGTTAAAAAGTAGATATGTGGGAGTCTGGTTCTTTTCCTCACCCATCAGGATCACACACTCCTCTGTTTACCTGTCAGACGGGGATCCACGTGAACATTTCAGATGAAGACGAAGTAGTAAGTAGGGATGCACCGATGGATCGGCATTTGATCGTAATCGGCCGATAGCGCCCCTATCGGTTTTGATCGGAGTTTTCAAAATAGATCAAAGCAGACCGATCAGGTAGGGTTGTCACGGTAACCAGTGTAGTGGTAAACCCCGGTAAAAAAAAAAAAGTTGACAATAATAATAACGTCTTGTTTTTTTTAAAAACTATATTATCTTGGTGGATTACCGTGGCTGCGGTGTAGGCGCGGTGACCCTTACCAGCCACCTTATCATCGGCTGAAGTTGCCGGCGGCACATGCGCACTTTGTTGTTTACAACCAAAACTTTCTTGAAGCTAAAGCTGAAATAATGGTCAAAGGAGGAGACGGCAGCGCTCAGGAGGACATTTTTTATCCCTCAAAGAAGACAAAGTGGGAAGTACGGGCATCTTTTAGATATTTGAAGAATGCCGAGGGAGTTTATAGAAGACGGGCGGCTATCCTGTTTGCAGCATGTGCAGAAAAAGTGTCTGTGAAAGGCAGCATCGCTTCAAATCTCATGACACATCTGCGTGACCATCACCCACAACTCTACAGGCAAGGCAAGCTAACGTTAGCGTTTTAGCTAAAATGCGTGATCCGAGGATTTGGGTTGAGGGAGAATGCAACGAGTCGCTATATAAAGCAGCCGCAGCGCCGCTACCTGCATATAAACCGTGTCGCGGACACCCCATGTTGAAATGACGCTATGCATTACGGGACTCCCAGGGGCAGATAAGAGTTGGTCTCTCTCCGAGAATAATAATGAATTTAACAATGATTACTGCCTGATGACATTTTCCCACATCTGCAAAGCTCACTGGAAGGACACAAACCGAGGACAATATTCTCCTGATATAGGGTTTATTACTCAAGTAAGGGTAAAAAAGTATCTGATTAGAAGGCTACTTGAGTACTGAGTATCATCTGATCTAATATTTTTAAAATGATGACATCAAACAGACATAAAATAAGAAGTTATGGGCAAATATTGGTATTTTAAAGACTAAAGGGAAAATGTAAACAAATAAACAACATAATTACAAAATAACACATTTTAGGCAAAATTTAGACCCAACCTGAGGACGATATTTCCTGACATACAGGGTTTATTTAATTGTGTGAAAATGTAGCACGTTTAAAAAAAATATACCGCGATCATACCGAAAACCGTGGTAATTTTGGTCACAATAACCGTGAGGTTAAATTTTCACACCGTGACAACTCTAATACAGACCATTTTAGATTAGGTTACATTTCCTTTATTCCCAGATTATGTAGTTTGTAGCACTCATTATAATGTTGTAGAAAATTTCTGGCCAATCCACGTGATCGGTATCGGTGATCAACATTCTTTAATATCGGTATCGGTGATCGGCAACAAAAACCTGATCGGTGCATCCCTAGTAGTAAGCCAAGGAAAAAGATGAGAAGGTGCTAATCAGACACAGTCGACGCGCACCAGCAGGAAGTAAGGCAGAAGCTTCCAAAGAGATGGTGTTACCAGACAGGCTGAGCACACCGCTGCTCACAACAGCCAGCTTCTTAAGCACAATTGTTTCATAACATCAGTAAATAGATTTATCCCCTCACAGATGCTTTCATGGATTGTTTTATTGTCCTGAAATTTTATTTATGAGATTTAAACACCAGGTTTAGACTCTAGCCATAAAAAGCTTTGAAAAACACACGAATCGGACTGATGTTTGCTCTTAAAATGGAAAGTTGGGATCATATGAGCCATAAAAAAAGAAGTGTTTCCTTGTCTCCGTGTGCCTCCAGTGCTGTAAAACCCAGAGGGATAACACGCTCTTAAATAAGTTAGAAGGCAGAATAGATCGGCCTTCTCTTGTGACTGTGGAGGTTCTGGTAGTCACTTCCTTTTTATTAAGACTCTTATCCCCTTGGGAATGATGGAGGACGCTTATGAGAGAGTACAGCTATCACACACACACACACACACGCACACATGGTCATCTCACTCTGTTAGGAATAAAATGGTCTGACTGTCTTTTAAGTCTTAGCTGTGAAAATAGTTGATTTGAATGGTAATTTTATTGCTTGTTGCGGTTTTTTATTTATATTTTTCAGTTTGAGGACATTTGAAATCGATAACGATCCCTTTGGGGGAAGTTACGCTGATATGTAAGCAAGAAATAAAAGCATTGGAACATCAATATGGATGTAGTGCATCGTTATGAAACTGTTTCTATATATATGTTTATTTTTAATAAAAAGCAGCCGTCACTGGTTAGAATAGCACATCCTTGCTTATCCGTTAGACCTGTGATAATCCAGATTGACAAGCTGTAGCGTGCCCCTCCGTCTGACTTGAAGGTATGGTTCTCCGACGCTTTTCCGTCTGTGGAGACAAAAGCTAATAATGGGTGTAATGAATTTGTTAAGTGGCAACACTGTGCACAGCAAGTAGTCCAGACCCAGAGATTAGACTGCAGCGACGACGGCGAGTCTCAGGGTATCTGCAGGTCCTTAAAAAGTCTTAAATTAGCTTTTCCAAATTTAAGGGCTTAAAAATCCTTAAAAATTACAAATAATCCTTAAATAGTTTCCAAAGGTCTTAAATTACCAAAGACCCAATAAACAAGATTCTTTTATTTCTATAAAATTTTCCTGAATTTCTAGTTAGTTTGGCATTTTTTGTGTATGATACTGGCGTAAGCGGAACCGTACACATTCGGTTGGTTGTGAAAGGGCCGGGCTATTTTTAGATGAGCATGCTGGTGGGAGCTTGCGCCATGGGGAAGTGCAACATTAATGGTAACTGGATGGCTAATCCCACGTTCACGACGTGGTTAGCACCGGTTCCAGGCAATAGCTGGAAATTATAGCTTAAATTTAATTTTAAAAAATAGCTTAAATTTGGTCAAAGTGGCCTTAAAAAGGTCTTAAAAAGTCTTTAATTTGGCTCCCTTAAACCTGCAGATACCCTGGAGTCTTCTGTAGGAGTATCCGTGAAAATGATAAATGTAATCAAATCGTTTGTCAGACGGAAATGTCACCGACTCGTTTAAATTGGGGAGAAGACGTTTAATTGGTCAATTAACTGAACAGTTGGAGCTACGTTAACAAACATGTTTTATTTTTTATACCCTGAAGTGTTTCACGGACTTGAAGGGAAGTCGTGTTTACCCTGAAGAGGTCGACAGCTTTTGACTCCACTCACTTCTCCTTTTTCCTTTAAGTTCCTGAATCTGCACCCAGTAAAGCCGTGATGACAGACTTGTGTTCTACTTTTGTCCTTGTCCATGCAGAGCGTTTTGACCACCACTGTCCGTGGGTGGGGAACTGCGTGGGAAGGAGGAACTACCGTTTCTTCTACATGTTCATCCTCTCGCTCTCCTTCCTCACCATCTTCATCTTCGCCTTTGTCATCACGCACATCATTTTACGTAAGTGGCTCTCCTTCATGCGGCAGACACACACTCCTGCTGGCTGCGTTCTCGCTGTGTTCAGAGCCAGCAGGTTGTAAGTGGGCGGTGTGAAAGCGGCGGAGTTCTGGCTTGTCTCCGTCTTTCCAGCTGAGAGCAGGCGGCGGACCGCTCAGCTCGCTGTGTGTGTGTGCGCGCCCTATTTTAGACGGTTTGTGTGGAAGTGTTGCACCGAGGACAGAATATGAGTAATAATTTATGATTAATAGTCTTTTAACAACCGTGTTAAGTGCTGTTGCTGTCACTTTTTGTTTGAACTCGTAGAGTTGTGCGTTTTTTTGCTCACTAGGGCTAAAAATTCGATAGCATGATGATGCTTTGTTCGGCTTTTGAGTTTTTTATATTTATCTGTACAAGTCTGCAGTAGTTCATGTCTGGTGGCGACTTCTGTGGATTATATGCTATAATGTTGGAGATGTTGTGCATATTTAACTAAAATCATCTCCTTTCTTCTGTTTGCAGGCTCACATCGAAGCGGGTTCCTCAGCGCACTCAAAGATAGTCCTGCTAGATATCCTTTCCCTGAGCTCTGAGCGATGCTTAACCTTAAAATTTACTTTTTTCCTCTTTTTTTTTTTTGGTATTTCAATCTACATGCAGTGTTTAGGGACAAAAAAGCCATCTTGATGAGGCTGGGGAGCTCCGATGCAGAGAATCTTAAACCTGTGTTTGATGACCGTAACAATAAGCTCTTTTATCACACCCACTGAAGACGTTTCTCTTATTAGTATGACTTGGTTTTTATGATTCTTTTAAGGCTTGTTTAGCTGGTGACCTCTAGTCCCGCTGCCTGTTAAACTTACATTGTGTTAATGATACGCAGCTGCTGCAAACCAGTTACTGAAAATGTTTCTAATTAGCATTTTCTTGTCAGTTTCTCTCGCTGACGATCCTGTTTTCACTGCTGCTGCAGACTCAAAAAGACCAGCAGCTCCATTTTCTCTTGGTCGGTGGTTAATTGTGCCAACTTGCCACAGCAGAAGAGCTTCTCCAGACCCTCCGACCTCGGCGCAGAGCTCTAAAGCGTTAGCATCATAATTTAAAATCTGCAGGAACTAAAAAACAACAAAGAAAAAAACGAGCTGCTTGAGTTATTTTGTTTTTAAATCAAAAAGGATTGTAAAAATGGATAAAGCTGCTCTGCTAAGGCCTTCATGCTTTTATTTAAAGGTGATAAACAATGATTTAGCATGATTTAGCTAAGCAATCCCCTTTGACAGATGTGCTATGGGTGGCTGTAGGTTATTTTTATAAATGTAAAGTGATTTATGAACTGTGAAGGTGCGTTTGTTGCTTTATGCGGAGCAGAGGAAACGAGCACTGCTCTGCAGCACCAGCCAAACGAACGGGTGACTGAAGTATTGGCAAGAGGACAGCCCTCAGGCTGTAGGTCAGTGTTCTTGCTGCTGCAGCTGCATTTTCAGCCTCCATGCTGGCTCCATATGGGACTATTATGCTTCTCTGTGTGTGTGAGCTCTCACCATTACCAGATAAATGATACAAATGGAGATGATTCCTTAATATTGTGGTATCACTGTGCTGGAGGTGGTGGTGTGTTTCTTCTCCGTTTGGTCCATAGTGGGCCTCTCAGGCTTCCATACCTACCTGATCAGCTCCAATCAGACCACCAATGAAGACGTGAGTATCAGGAGCGAGTACACATTGGCTTTTGAGTTGTTGTTTTGTTTCTCCATGTGACATGACTTTGTGTTGTAGCCAAATGTGAACACGTGCTCACAGCTTGATTGGATTGATTTCAACTCCGACTGCAGAAAATTTCACGTGTCAACATGATCCGTTTGCTCAGTGGGTTAGAGAGCTTCATTAATGTCACCAAGGTCATCGATTCGGCTTCATCTAAGGGACTGATGTAATACGCCGGCGATCATCGTCTGGCTGGTTTTAAACTATTCATAAATTACACCTTTTGATCCAGAAAGCTCTGACGGGGGTAATTAGCCGGCCAGCTATCTCTTTTTAGCTGTGTGGGATGAAAGGTGCACAAAGAAATGTGAAATTCTGATGTTTGTTCAGGTATAAACGGTTAAATATCCGGTAAATACACTGATCAATTTAGTGCAAATGACTGTTTAGATCATTCAAAACTTTCACTTTTAGGCCCACTTAAGTCATGTTTTTGTGAGATGCTTGAAGGCAGTTTAGATATATTTTCAACTAAAATGCTCATTAGTTGTTTTGACCCTTATTTAACATTTTTCTTAACAAGTAAAAGTCACATCAGAAGCTTCCTGGTCAGAAAAAAACTGTAGAAAACCTTTAGAAACAATTATGAATCACGGTTTCATCCATTTGTGTCAGAAGAAACTAAAGTCACCAGAAACTTGGCCACCATGCCGCTTAGAACAACTCTGTCCCTGGAGAAGAATCTGTGGATGACCTCTGCAAAATGCACCAGTGGTTTTCTTCTGCTTTGACATGAATTCATAAATGTCTGTCCTCTTTCAGATAAAAGGTTCGTGGTCTTCTAAAAGAGGGAAGGACAACTTTAATCCTTATAGCTATGGCAATATAGTCACCAACTGCTGTGCAGCGCTATGTGGACCCCTGCCACCGAGGTAAGAGTGTGCTCGTGCTTTTGCTATTTTAAACTGGTGCCCAGTTTAGAGGTCCTTAAAACAGCTTTCTTTTTACGTATTTGAGGGTCTCTAAACACAAAACATTTCTGGGGCTCAAACTGGCCAAACACAACCCCATAATAAGGCTCTACAATGGAAAGACCGGTTTACCCTGATGGCTTGATGACGCTGCCCCGTATCCAGATAACTCCATTACTCAGCTATGGATCTATCAGGCGTCCATTCAAAGTCTAGATATTCCCATTACCTCCTGGAATGTTACAGGTGTGCTCTGATATTCTTTTTTGTTTTCCTCTCGTCCAACAAGGATGTTAACAGTAGCTTGAGTTAGCGTCATTCTGTGGTCAGCATCAGGGTTGAGTGATAAATGAATTGACCATCTGCGATAGTCCGAGCCCTTTGTTTATAGTTTTTTCATTATGACACAACAAACTTCCATGTCAAATCCTTTTGCAACACTCATTCTATGTGCATAAAATACATCATTAGAAAGCTAGGATAATTGTTATACCAATGATGTAAGCCTAATCTAGAGTAATCTAGAAGATAACCATGACTGTAGACACGGTTGACGCAAACCACTCAGAAATTTAAAATGACGTCTAACTCACAGTTCAAACTCTCATATCATTTCCAGAACAGAGCCATCTTGAAGCTTATTAAAATGAATCCAATTAAATGGTTAACTAGTCTTACAGTCACAGTCCAACATATTTTACCACTGAAAACCGTAAACTTTTCCATCAGATGCGTCCGTTAATCATCGTAACCTCCATTAGTGTCCTATTTTAGCTTCAAACAATCAGTTGGCATCTCGCCTGAACGAAAAGTGAAACGCTAAATCGTCAGCTATTCACCGATAGGTTGATTCCTATTCCTGTGTTGTTTATTGACCCATAAAATAACCAGTGAAATTTACAAAACAACAATCTGAAGCTCCCTCGCGGCCGGCTGTCACAAATTGAGTTTGGACGATTATTATTTGTGGCTCGCTCGTTTAACCCTTTAACTCGTTCACTGCCATTGATGACGAAAGTCGTCATTTGCATTTTTTTACTGTGTGGGCGTCGGAACGAGCCCCCGCACCGTGAGAACAAACATCGCAGCTCTAAAGCCGATCTTCATCCACATACGTCACACGTCATGTGATCAAGAAGCAGAAAATCCATGTGTTAGGAGATCGTTTTGGGCCGCTGCTGTAAAAAAAAAGTGAGGCGCGAACCGGAAAAGCTTCTGCCGATCACAACACGCGGATTCTTTCTGATGTAAGAGGTGGGTCTCCTCTTTGTTTTGGTTGTTTGGGCATCAACATCATTCTAGCGCGCAACGTTCTGTCTCTTAAAAAACCAGTAAAACTGGCAGGAAGGGCTTTACTGATCAGGAAACGGCTGGCAGCGAATGAGTTAAGCGCCAAAGTCACAATATTACGACAAGCGCCATTGCTGACCAACGAGCCACAGCCACAAATATGATCCCTCATGAAGTTACTACTTTACACCACAAGATGGTGGAGATGTGGGTCTGTTTATATTAAAAGTTTCAGAGTTTTTGGAGTTTGAAAAACGCCTCCCGCCGAGAGGCTCCCAGTCGGTGAGAAGACGAGGCGAGCAGGTGAGCGCAGCACAAAGAGGACGGATATTAAAGGGATAAAATATATAATTGCCGGCAGGTCTGGTCTTTCTTGACTGATCTCTTTGTCTGGTAATGACCGACTCTGATTGTGAAGCAGAATATTGACTCTCTGATGACGAAATTAACTCATCCAGCAGGAAACATGGATGCTGCCGCAGCATCACGCCGGGGACACACCGGCCGTGGAAGCACCGCGAAACGCAGAGAAGCGAATCGCTCACGAAATTCGGCCGCTGCTCGCCGCTCTTCAGTTCAGATCAGACGCGCCCCAGTCGAGGCGCGCCTCGGCTCAGCTGTAGTTTTTCTTTTAAACACTTGGTGTCCTCCATTTCCTCTCTGCCTTTTCTCAGCTCTTTTCCTCTACGTTTGAGTGTGTGTGTGTGTGTGTGTGCGTGTGCGTGTGTGTGTGTGTGTGTGTGTGTGTGAACCTATGGTATGAGTTGTTTCTGCCAGTTGAATCTCTTGGAACCCGCTCCAATTCTGTAGCTGTATCTTCCTAAATGGGTACGTAAATAATCATGTTTTTCGGGGGTCGTACAGCTCCTTGTGTTTCTCAACTTCCATAATTAATTTAAAGTCATCCATCTTAACTGCTTGCCTCAGACTTTCTGCCTCTCTGTCCTGTTTGCTCCGGTGAAAAGACACCCAAAACCACACACCCCTTCACGTGGTCACACACGCATACAAGTTTGATGTGTGTGTATGTGTGTGCGTGTTCGTGTGGATTTTCTGCAGTGTCTGATTACGAACACATTTGACTATTGCAGAATTTTATTTTGAAATGCTTTATTTTGTTAACGTTACCGGCCTGCCTCTTATGTCTAGGTTTGACTTCCTGCCAGAATTGACGCGATTCACCCGCGGCTTGCGAAAAAAAATAGAGCCGATGCCGAAATGATCGCTGCACGGGCTGGAGCGCTGGCGCGAGGCGATTCGCGGCTCGAGGCGGCCCATGTGGTCTATAGAATAGCTTAACAAGGGCGCCGAATGAAGGCGGTCCCATTTTCGCGGCGCTTCCGCAGCCGGTGTGTCCCCGGCATCAGACAGCTGGTGTTGCACTTACAAGCTCCAAACGTTGGGTTTGACGTTTGTTTCACTGTCTTTGGGACATGTTGAATGTAGAAATGATGGTAAAAACACCGCTAATGTGACAGACGTGTAAAAAAAAAGCCATAAAAAGCAGCTGATGCCGATGCGTTATGTGTGGAAATCAGTGTGCCACATAATCATAAAATTAACATTTTAATGTTAAATTAAAATCTAAATAAGAGCTTTATATATGTATATATAAATTAACATTTTCAAAATATAATGGAAATTTCTAAATATGTAAAAATAAGACGGAACATCTGTGAAAAGTATGCTTTCCAATAGGGAGCCTAAGTCACGCCCACCATGGGTCCCTGGAAGAATGAAAAAATGAACGCAAGTCAACGGGGCTAAAAATGATATTTTCTAATTCCGCTTGTTTTGTGCCATGGATTTAACATATGATGTCATTGAATTTTTAAGACACATTTTGATACCAAGAATGCACTTATTTTGGAACAGGGGGAAACACTATTTTAGGTTCTGTGTGAAAATAAGTCCAGGACTACAAATGCGCTTCACGAAAGTGACGTCATCGAACCAGACACGGCGAAAACTGAGAGAAAATGGCTGTAAGTTCAGCAAACTTCCCACAGGAGGAAAGAACCACCATAAATCTGGTCATGTGGTAAGTAGCAGCTACGCTAGGGGAGAGGAGATTATGTGGTGACGTCACAAATGCGACGTGCCGATTTCTAGTTTGTAGTCATGCTAATTACAAATTTTTACAAGCTAATAAATCTCAAGGACGTGACTGGCGTGGTCGAAACACCCATCATTACGTTTCATTTAAATAGCAGTACAACATGTGTGCGATCCAGGGTGTAAGGCAAAGCAGGTTAAAAAATAGCGTTTTCAGCCCCGTTGACTTGCTTTCATTTTTTCGTTCTTCCGGGGACCCGTGATGCGAAAGTGACTTAAGCTGGGCGTACACTGTGCAACTTTTTCACTCGTAGCACTCAGCTTCAGCTCAAACTGTACGACTTCCTCGCAGGGCAGATCTCACGAGTCATGTGCTCACACTGTATGACCCAGTTCTCGCATGCAATCTGACTGCTCACACTGTACGTCTGGTAGCAACACGTCGGCCCTAAAAATATGCTAAAAATAGCAGGTTTTACTCAACACGTCAGACTTTTTTGTCTTGTCTTGCCTGTTGTCCTTCGGGAGTGCTGCAGGAGGACACAGGGATTTATGGGGCCTGGATGAGGAAAACAAAATAAAGAAAGTAAATCTGTGTTTTGTGATCAGTTTAATTTGACAAGAACACGACAAACACACTTTCTTGCCAGTCTTTGTGAGTAAAAAAACGTGTAGAAATAAAAACGAACAACGTGTGTTATTAGGGAAATAGCGGGCGAGCAGTGTTGATGCAGGATTGCGCATGCGCCGTGAGTGGTTCTGGTACCTTTTGGGTCGCAGCTGCTCGCAGCGCCGCTTCAACAGTGCGATGCCCTCACGAGGGACGAGCAAAATTTCAAACACGCCAGAAGTCCGTGCGAGCTCACGATTGATCTGTACTGTAGCTGGTCACGTGGTGTTAATCGCCTCTCGTAACCCCCTGTACACTACACGACGCTCAGTGCAAAACTCGCCCCGATCTCGTGGATTCTCGCACGAGTGGAAAATCGGCTCAAAAAAGTGAAAAAGTCGCACAGTGCCCGCCCGGCTTTAGGCTTCCTATATGGCAGCCTCATGACGTCATACGTGAATCTGCTCCCAACACAAACTTTGAGTCCTATTGAAGATTTTTCTTGCTGAGCTGCATCGGTCCGAGTTACTCTGAGTAGTGTTCCTATAAAAACGGCTTAAGACACCCCAGGCTGCCTTGTTTCAACAACAAGGTAAATACGGGTTTGAATTCTAGGACCCCCTTCATAAATATTTAAGGCTTTAGAAAGAGAGAAAGGGGCTCTCTAAGATACATTAACTCAAGACTCAATCATTTCACCATTTAACCTCTTTAATCCTATTTTAACTGTAAATTTTATTTTTGTTTTCTCCAAAGATCAAAGTAGAACCGTTCTCTGAGGCTTTGATGTGAGGAATTTTCCTGCAGGCTTTTCTAATTATAGCTAAAACGCCACAAGAGTGTAACACATTTCAGGCCCATTTTCACCCAATCTTGCAAAGCTGCCAAGGTAAATTACATTTCATCCTCTTCTATTTGCTCATATGCAGTCAAGGCCATGCTCATTTCCATGAAATCGTAAATATTGCAGAATCCTCGTGAAGTTTCAGTCATTTGCACAACAGTGAAACTAGTTTCTTGATCATTTTTAGAAGAAATACCCTCAACAGTCAAAACTCGCAGCATTTTAACTTTCTGAGCTCTTGAATGTGCCGGCATGTGCCCACACATTAGTTGGAAGTGTAAGAAAAGCTAAGACGGAGGTTTCTTCGTGCTCCGGCCCCTGCCAGCCATAAATCTGTGGTAATGATTTCAGTGGGTGGTGAGGAGAGTCCTCGGTGCACAGGTGGCTGCCCTCTGGACTCGTCTGTTTGTGCTTGTGGCCACAGGCCCTGCACAGCTGGATCCAGCGGCAATAGAGGTTCCACTTCACATGTGGGGCGATTGAGCAACGTCCAGACGAAAGCCCGTTCTGACTGCATCAAGTGTGCGTTTTCACTACATCTGCTCCATTTCCATTCATTACTGTACTGTACTTATGCTTGTCCCAGTCTGTTAAATAATGACCCTGTTAATGCAGTTTAACACTTACGCTGACTCCGTGCATCAGCTGTAGATATTGCTCCGTATCTGATCAACCCCTCTCTGGCTGATAAATGGTCTCTGTCCCGGTAGGTAGCCCATTAGCTCTCACGTGTGTGCATGCATACTGGAGTTCAGCAGGTTGTTGTCCAAGCAGCTGCGTCAGGACTCTGCAGCATTAACGATGGGACAGAAACAATGATTCACTCCGCTGCAGAACCGCCGTGATTTATTGCAAAGTTCTGCTTTTATGGGTTTGGGTGAGGGGAAATATGATGTCCTGCACTCACCATCTCCCTCGTGGTCAAGACTTAAATAATGGGGTTAGTTCACAGCTTTATGCATCTTAGTACTTGGAGTGGCAACACAAAAGATCATTTTGACTATTATAATTCTGCCCACCTATGTATTAGCTTAGCTTGTTACTTTGTTTAAAGGTTTTGTATCAAAAAGCCACGTTTACCTTGTTGAATGAAGGCAGCTTGCGGTTTCAAATGTACCAAAAACGCTAAATATTAATGTTGGCCACAGACAAATGGTTCGTTCTGAGGGAAACTGGTGTTACACATCACAAGCTTCGACACACACCATTAAATTTGCATATCCCGACTCGGTAAGATGATATCAATACACTAAAATATCAGTGTTTTGTATTGTAATAGGGCTTGTGATCACACGTGATTACGCATAGGATTCTGGGATGCCCGCAGACATGTTGATGAGTGTAAACCAACCATGAAAACAAACGGTACTGTCGCGGATTTGGGTGAATCAAAGTGTTAAAGTTAGAATATAGAAGATTTTAATAAAAGGCTATATTTAAAAATGATATGTAAAATGGCTGACTTGACAAGTCAAGCAGCTGATTCTGAGCCCAGAAGATGATCCCAAAAAGGATGCAGAATATACAAGGATACGTTAAATAAAGACATCGGGGACCATTATGTGGGCAAAATCTGCGTTATAAATGGTTTTGGTCCATATGAAAGACCCAAGACCGGAGCGCCGCTGTTGCGGCTATCACGTTTGTGATGTGAACAGATGTAAATGTCCGAATGAGAGGTAAACGTTTCATTCGCTGGTTTTTCTAGTAAAACAATAAAAATTGTCATCCCACAGAAGACGTGTAGCGGGACAAGCTGTGTTGTGTGTCAGTGGGCCCGCACTAGCGTACCGGGGTGTGTGTGTGTGTGCATGTAGAGGTTGAAGGAAAGAAACGATGTATAAAAAAAGCACACCATCTGTAACTTACCAGAATGAAAAATATTCCAGAAGGTGATGTTTGGTCGCCTTACAGCTGTGATCCAAGCGAGCCAACGAGACTTTGCTATGCTAGATACTTGGTCTCTGTGGTGTTGCCTCCAAGCAGGAAAACGGTGAAGTGTTTGTTTTCCACCTTTATTTCCCTGGCAGTCACGTGTCAACCCACAACACGGCAATGATTTACCATAGTTGTGTAATATAACCAATAGGGATGTACGTAGTTAACTGGTTAATTGCCGTTAATTCGTTCACTGCCAATGACGACTGAAATAGTCATTTGCATTTATTTTACTGTGTGGGCATCGGAACGAGCCCCCGCACCGTGAGAACAAACATCCCAGCTCTAAAGCCGATCTTCATCCGCGTACGTCACATGTCTGTCATATGTCACCATTAGCATAGCCAGAAACTCATTTGTGGGCGGGCCTAAGAAAAAGTAAGTGGGCCCATATGTAATTGAAAACAAGTATATTTTTGCGCGCGCATGTCCTCCGCATGTGCCCTAGCTTCATAATAATAACAATGCGTCGAGCTTCAGCACTCTGGCCTGCGCACGCCGATATGTTCCGTATTTGATCATTTTTAATGGTGTTGGAGGAATCTGAAGGTGGTGAGTCATTCTGGCAGATTGTAATTAACACCCTGTCTCATGCAGGTGTTCTGACATTGTAAACCTCACACACAGAACATTGTGGATGTAACTAAATAAATCAAATGATTCCCATTCAGGCTATTAACAGCGCGCTGAAGATCTGAAGTTCAGAGTGCGTCTGTCAGAGGTCAGACGTGTTCCAGCGGAACCACGGCGCACGGGTGCACAAGTGAGCACATCTGGGCTGGGCAGAAATAATTTTACAACATTGGTTTAAACAGCGCCAATAACGAGACGCAGTGACTTGTGCGGCTTATGGAGCTGTGCCGCGCGCACACACACACACACACACACACATACACACACACACACACACAACTCCGGCGCTGTGCTGTGCCGTCAGACTGAAGGCAGAAATGAGCGCTGCCTCCTCCGTGATAAAAACTTTTAAGAGGTTTTATAACATTTTTCATTCCAGGTCAAATTAAGATATTGGCTTCTATTTTGGGATGACGTATTAAAAAGTCGGGTCCGCTCCAGCCAGTGACTCCGAACCTGACTACAATTCATGTTACTGCAGCATTATTCCAGTCCGCGTGGTAGCGGATCGCAGATTCAGCAACACCAAAAAACAGCAATAAGTCGGTCTGAGGCAAAAGTGAACCTCATGGCTTTTCCATATTTTCCCCTATAGACATTTGATTACGCACAAGTAGGTGATCAGCTCAGGTTTACGCAGAGCAGAAGGAAGGAGAGCGCTCTGGCCACAGGTTAAACGTTCCTACTTTAAGAAAACCATTAAATTGCATTGTTTATGTGCTACCTGGGCACTCTAAATATTTATTTAAAATTAAATCAAAGGAAATTGTAATGGTATCGAATGCTTATTAATTACTATTTAAAAAATGAAAGTGATGGGGAAAAAGGTCGGTCATATTTTTAACCCTGTCTGTTTAGCTTGACGTCTGATATATATATATATATATATATATATATATATATATATATATATATATATATATATATATATATATATATATATAGCCATGCCCTGACGTGGGGGGGGGGGGGGGTTGCGTCGACATGGTCGGGACATAGAAGGGGGTGCGCGGCTAAATAAGTTTGGGAACCACTGTGTTAGGAGATCGTTTTGGGCCGCTGCTGTAAAAAAAGAAAGTGAGGCGTGAACTGGAAAAGCTTCTGCCGATCACAATTCAACAACAGATTATGAAAGAACGAATAAAGCTCGAAACGCGCGGATTCTTCCTGATGTAAGAGGTGAGTCTCCGGAGAGGGGGTTGCGTCGTTGATGACGTCACAATCACAAGCCCTATACTGAATCAATATTTAGAAGCAGTTAAGCATTTTTTACTAAAATTTTACATGCTAACTTTTACTGTACTAATTTAGTGCGGTGCACTTCAAACTCCGACATGTAGATGGCAGCAGTTTTGACAGCCTTCATTTGTAACAAGATCTCACAATAACACTGGGCGTGTCTTGAAAGCATCTGGCCTGTAGCCTGACGAGCCATCATGTATGTGTGAAGATAGTCTGACCACGACCCACTGGGTGAGTTCAGGTGTGGGACAAAATCTACGGTGTCTTTAAAACGGTCTGCGCATGCTATTGGACAAAAAACTACAGATGTCAGTCAACGGGCCAGTTCACCATACTCTGTCAAAAAGAGGCAGAGGCATTCTTTTTCTAAATAAAGGACTATAGTACCTCCATCTTATCTTGTCTCAAAGAAAAGCCCATGTCTTAATACTCTAATGTAATGCTAAAGTCTGTCTAGATTTTTAGGCTATCTGACCGGAGTCTTCCAGTTTGGTTCATTCCTAAAAAAGCAAATATCACCTGGCTTTTAGAATCGCACCTGTTGTGATGTTTACTGTATCACCAGATTATTGTCAACGCACTCTCCCAACTACGTCAACATCGGCAATATATAAATGTTGGTGATGGCGTAACTAACCGCAAAACAATGCTAATCCAAGCTAACAGCCTTGTTGGAATGTTGGAGGGCTTGTATCGTTCCAGGATGTATTGGGAATATCCAGATAGATCCAGAGCTTGCCTATTGAGTTATCTGAATACTCGACCCAACTCTACAGTTTCTAGTTTCAGGCAGAGTCTTAGAGCAGTGGTTCCCAACCTTTTTCCCAAGGGACCCGGTTTTTTGCCAGTAAAATTTTTGACGATCCCCCCCATTCTCTCTTCCAGTACAAACATTATTAAGAAATGATAAAATTGTTCAAGCACATTTTAATATGCTTTGATTCAATAGATAACAGTAATAGTAGAACAAAGTCATTAACAAAACCAAACAGAGCACAATGTGCTTGACAGTTTGTATTACTTTTCTGAACACATTGTTTCTTGTAAACACTGATAAATCAATCATTCCATTCAATAAACGTTTGACACATAAAAAATACACTGAGCAAAATGTACTTAATGTGTATATTACTGTTTATACTAGATTATTTACTGTAAAGGCTGTGATTAATCAACCAGTCCTATCTTTAATGAACTTTTGACATTTGAAAGTAAAACGGTGAGCTGAGCAAAATGTTCTTAAAAGTGTGTTACTTTTTCTGTACTAATTATTTCCTGTCTTAATATCAGTAAACTTTTCACTCATGAAAAAAAATATGAGCAAAATGTAGGCTATAAACAAGTAATAAATGAAGTTTTAACCCCTTAAAGTGGAGAGGTCCTGGCGACCCACTGAGAGGCTTTGGCGCCCCCTTGTGGGGGTCGGGAGCCCCAGATTAGGAACCACTGTCCTAGAGCATCAGGGTAAACCGGCCAGTCAGCATGCAGCTCATTCAATATTTATGTCTTGTCCAATTGGGTGGAGTCAACCAGTCTTTCCGCTGTGGGGCTTTATTTTGGGGGTCGTACTTCACTATTTATCAGGGCTCCTGGGCCATTGTGAGTCGCAACAAAGTTTCATGTGCGATATGGTAAATCCTACGGTCCTTCCAACCACCACCTGCAGGCATAGCGCAGGAAGCGTCTTGCCCAAGGACACGACTACAACAGATGGGACGTGAACCAGCAACCCTCCGTTACAGGACGGGCGCCTAACTCCTCCGCCCGCATCACCGTTTCTTCGTGTAAAACAAAAAGTTGTTTATCACTTGGTGTTTAATCAACATTCTTTGTTTTTCTCTTTTAGTCTCATTGACAGACGCGGTTTTATTGAGTCAGACGCGCCACAGCTGGCACCGCCGACCAACGGCATCACCACGTACGGCGCCACCCATTCCCAGCAAAGCCACATGGTAAGGTCCTGAGTCCGACGTGAGTTTATCAAAGTACAAATACAGATTTAATGGCGGTAATGTTCGTTCAGCCGTACGTTTGGTTTTTATGACCTCAGATTAGTCGGCAGTCGACAAGATCAGATGCAGACATTTTTCCATCGGGCTTTTACAGCCAGATTCTCGGTTTAGTCGTTTAGTGACCCTAACCGGTAAAGGAAGGAATCTGCAGCGTGCGTCTCTTATGTCCTCCCCATAAACGTCCCGGTGTAACGTAGTTTCTGCTCCTTTCTCCCAGAGAATAAAAACCTCCCATGTCGTGTGGGAGAAGAAATCTAGTCTGTGCTGCTCACCAGATTTAGCCTGATAACGTTTTCTCTGGATCGTGGTGGCGGACAGGTCAGCAGTCACATCTGCTGCGTACGAGATGCTCGGTGTAGCCTGTAAATGAGGTCAACACACGCTGAAAGCTGACTCGGTAATTCTCTTCAGACCAAAATCTGAAAGGTTTAAGTTTTGTGCTGCAGCGACCCAAATCAGGAAGTGGATTAATGAGATGGCTTTTGTGATTTAGTCGTTTTTCGTTTTAGGAGAAAATGGTTGCTATGGTGACTTTAGTGCTTCCTGACACGTTGTTGGTGAGGTTTAAGGTTTCCGCTGCTGCCTACAAACAACTGTTTGCTCAGATTGCTGTAAGTTTGTTGTTTTATTTACTGCGGAAGGTCTGGGCAGCAGAACGGGTCTCCTCCCATTCTAATCTTTATTAAAGTGCACTTTTCCACTTGTCTAGACATGTTTAGGTGTAAACAACCTGTGATTGTTCAGATAATCGCCCGCTTCGGTCTGCCGTTTTTAGCTCCGTCGCGGCGAGACGTTTCCGTTAGCTGTTGGGGATGACAGCTCTGTTTCCTTGTGACAAGTTCTGTCGGTGATGCAGCTTAAAAAGGAAAAACAATCCCACTGCCTGCTGTGTGGAAGCCTTTTGAGCTGTTGCCATAGTAACGGTGTGCGATGTGAAGTCACGGTACATCTCGAATAAAACATCTCCTTCCGTCTTTATTTGTAATCAAACCTAAACGATGGCGTCGTGTTTAGAACAGAGTCTCTATGGTTAAACACCACAGCGGCTTCGGTTTCAGTCTGACTTCCTGTTGTATTTTAGCTTCTTCTATTCCATCGAACTGTAGAGGAAAGATGTTGACATGACACACACACACACAAACCAGACCCACAGGTTTTATATTCTAGCCATTTTATTCATCATTTCTACGTTTAACAGAGAGATGAGACAGAAATAAACACGTGATGAAGCTGGGGAGAGACATGGGTCGTTGTAGCTGGTAGCTTAGGAGCAGCAGGAGTGGATGCTCGTCTCCACCCAAACAGCTGTGGGTGGAGGTAGAACCTTAAAGTTGTGTTGTAGAGATGATGGATAGATTTACAGCGTCTGTCGTCTGCTCTCTTTAGATGGGTGACGTTGAGGCTGAAAGGTGAGCGGTGGTGGTGAACCGTGGTGTTTTCGGCTCCGCCCTCTTGACTCGCTCACTGCTGTGGGTTCTTTCATTCCATTGAGGGTACTAACATCTATTTTTCCTTTTCTCCTCCTCATCCAATCACACCCCCCCCCCCCTGCTTTTCACACCTGCTCTGTTCTGATTGGTGGTTTCTCTCAGTGTGACCAAGACCAGTGCATTCAGAGCACCAAATTCGTTTTGCAGGCTGCCGCCATCCCTCTACTCCAGCAGCAGAGCAGTGAGCCAGTCATCCTAACCACCTCCCCCGATAACGGGATGTCCCTCCCTGGCAGAACCCCCCTCGCACTGGTAGGTCCCTGCACCTCACTTCCCCTGGGCCAGCCTACCCCACCCACCTCCACCCCCAGTCTCAGCTGCCACGAGGCCGTCGACATGCAGCTGATCCATGGACACACCTACGCACTAAACCACAGCCACTATCTCACCCCTGAGGAAGTGCCCTCGCCGCCGGGCATGCTTCCCTGCAGCAGCCCCCTGAGCCACGGCGTGCCGGCCAGTTTATACGACCCGGCCAGCCAAGACTCGCTCCACGAGGACTCCGTCCGAGGGTTGGTGAAGCTGAGCTCCGTCTGACGGCGGTTACACCCCACCCCTCCTGAGCTGGAGCAGAACTGACATGAATCTGTTTTTAAATTTCAAGGGAAGAATAAAGTATTTTGTTCCAGGAAGTATCGAGTTTTGGAGCAAAACACAACCTCAGGTCAGAGGCTGCGTTTTCGTCAGTGAATAAGGTTTTTTGTGTGATTTAAACCTACCTGCCTGTTGCTAGTTGGACTGTGATGCCTTTTTTGGGCATCATCCTGCTTTTTCTATGGAAAGAAAATCAAAGACTGTTGGAGCCACTAATTACAACCACAAAATATATTTCCTGTAGATATTAATAAAAACTACTTTTTATCAGTCTGGTGCTTTTCTGTTGCAGATAAAATCACCTTCAAAGTTAATCTGAGTTTATAAAGAAAAAAAACCCTGATGAAGATTTACCTTCCCTGTTATACGTCCTGCCACCTTGTGGTTAAACTTGAGTACTGCAGCAATTATAACTAAATGCTCAAGTCAGATTGTAGATTTAAAACATTTCCCCCACATAATCCTGTTTCCTGTATCAATCTACATTATGAAGGGCTGTATCTAATTATTGCTGAATATAATTTAGGTTATTTTTACTGTTTTATATCTAATGAGCTTCATTTTTCTGCACTTGAAACTGTAAAATCAAGTGCATGCAATGCTGATATTTGTGAAACATAACTGATACTGTTTATCAAAAGAAAAGTACAACTGTGCTAAATTTCTGTTATTTTAGCTATGCAGTAATTTTTGGGGGCACAATGTCGGTAAACTCAGCTGCTTTGCACGGTCCTGTTTAACTTTAAAGGCTGTAACAGGAAACTGTCGCAGCTTGATGTTTCCTGTCGTGTCCCTGGGTCGGTGAGAGTGCTGGACTAGCTTACCTAGCCTGACCTGAAGCCAGCGCTGATGCTTTCAGGTGCAGCATCGGCCGTCTGGCTCACTCCGGGTAAACTAACTTGGCCCACAGCTGAGTCACCACAGCTTCACGTCGATGAGCTCCAGGTCTCCCATGATCTCCAGCTGGTCGATGCTGCTCAGGTCCTGCACCCGGTGCCTGAACTCAAACAAGTGGGATCCGTTTACCGCCAGCTTGAACTGATGGGACTGACAGAGGAGCAGAATCTGTGGGGGGGGGGAATAAAAAGATAAACAACCCAAACAACACAGAAGGCGAGAAACCAGAAACAAAACAAGTTGTTGGTACCTCAAAATATTCCCCGGATGAGAAGGGAAAGTAGAGCAGCTCCCGCTCCTCCTGACCCCAGGACTCGTCCAGGTAGGAGTTCCTGATGAACACGCTGGACTTCATTCGGGGGTTCAGATGGAGAGCGATGTTCTCGGTTTTACTGTTGCAGAGGTTTATGGTGAAGCTGGAACAGATTCAGGATCAGATTTCATTATAAAACTAGTTTCCAGTAACGTCGCCCACAAAGCAGCAGCCGTGTTCCTTTACCTGTGGGGGTACAGGCTGACCTGTCCTCTGATGGTGATGTGCTGACCTGGGCTCAGTCCCTTCAGTATGCTGCCTTTGTAGGGAACGCTCTGCAACGACAACATAACGGTGGCCGCTCATGAACTCCGAGCCGGCAGTGTCCACTTGTGATCCGGTTTTTATGGTATCACAAGATACCAGCTGTTAAAAAATTTACTCACCAGGTCACCTGACTCTGAGTAGATCGCCTAAAATAGAGGAAAGATTTATGTTTATGAGGGAAAAATAAAGAAAAATAAGAAAATGAGACGTGAATGTACCGAGTTTGGGATGTAGCCGATGGCGTGGACCCTGACGCCGCCCGAAATAGAAAACGTGTCGACCACGTTTGGACAAACTCTGTGTTTGTACTCCAGCAGGTGAGTTCCGTTTACGGCCACCTGCAGGCGAAGACAGATCAGTTGGTATTTACCTCACCGTGACCGACGCTGAGGGTGGGCTCATTCACCTTAAAACCATCTTTGTGCACCAGGATGATGGTTTCGAACGGGGCGCCGCGTTTGTACGGCAGCTGGTGGAGCGTCTCCTTCTCGCCCCAGCTCTCCTGCAGCAGGGAGTTACACACCACGCTGGGGGAGTCGTCGAAGCAAGGGCGCAAGTGGAACGCCACGTCAGAGCGGGGTTTGGTGCTGCAGCCGCTCGACAGGTCCACCTGAAAGCTGCAGAGACGCCAGACGTGAAGAATGACGCACAGAATCGGAATAAAAAAAACAGAAACGACTTTGTGTTACGTTAAATTAACCAGATGCTATAGGGCCACGTTTATCTGACTCGTCCTCCAGATTACATAAAGGTGTTCAGTGTCACGTATGAAAGTGGTCAAGTCTTCATTAATTAACACAACATAACCTTTCATACACATTCAAGGCTGCACCATCTGTGGGGGCCCAGACGCCCACAACAACCTTTAGCCAACTTATTGTTCCTCACTGGAGACGTAACAGTTTCCCTCAAGGCTCCTGCCTGAAGGCCAGACGTCAACATTCTTCACTCTGAAGACGTGAAGACTCCATGAGCTTAAATAATCATATGTGATGAGTGAACAAGAATTTAAATGATCCATTTATTTCACAAATCACTACATGTTTGATTTAACAAGT